>NW_010141844.1:0-61781 GCF_000699245.1 Pterocles gutturalis
TTGTCTTGGTGCTGCCCAGTTGTTGGTGGTGTTGAGGGAGCTGCGTGGCCCGTGGGTGCACTGTGGGCACACGCAAACGTGTGGTTTCTGCGGGGGGAAGGGGGTGTTGTGTTGTCTCCCGCATCCCAGCGGGATACCTGCTGCCTCCCTTTTGCACCGCAGGCTGATGGGAGGAGGAGAGGGATTCCCACTAGCTGGGAGGCAAAGCTTGCTGTGCCTTTGTTGTTGTGCAGTTTGGATGGTTTTGTGTTGTGGTTTTTTTTTTTTTTTTTGCTACAACACCCTTTCTGCATATTCTTTGCTGCCCATCTGCCAGGGTTTGGTGTGCTGCCTCTGCTTGCACCCAGGTTCACGCACCAAGAGGATATCGTAGTGCTCATCTGTCAAGATCTGTTGCATGATTCTCTGCTCTCCTTCCATGTATTCAGTGTTATTTTCCTATATACAGACATAAACATTGGCAGATGCTCGGGTGGGATATAGTCTGCTTCTTGCTTGCCAAGAGCCCATTGCCTCCTTTCATATATCCACGCACACAGAGCTGGGGTACTGCTGCCTTCCAAAATCTGCTGTGCTTCTTTCCCCACACAGGTGTGCTGGGGAATACCTCCATGCTTGACCACCACATATAAATACATACACCCCAGCTGCAAAGTTTTTTTTCCACCCAAATAAACATGCAGATATCTTCCATCAAACCCTAAGGGATGACTGCTCCAGTCCATCTCCCGTTCCTGCCGTGGTGCTTGTTCTGCCCGACGATGAGGGAGGGTCTGTCGCCTCCTACATATCCACACGCACACCAGGGTTATCCCACTGACTGCGCACCGAAAGCTGCTGCATCCCACGTTGTGCCTGTTTGCACACATGGGGAAAGGCACAGGCAGCGCTTCACCGGGAGCCTTTGGGAGGCAGGCAGGCATTTCTCCTACACGCTTCCAGGGAGAAGGTTTCCACTGTTTGTCCTTTCATGTCTTGCATGTTCCCCCGGACACCCAGCGGCAGCTGTTTCGATGCCTACCCCCAGACCGTAGCACTTCCTTGCTACATGTGCCAGAGAGGTCACCCGTTCTTACCCATTTCTTATCTCTTCTTGGCTGCGCTTCATGGCTGCCTGTTACATCTTTCATGAGTGAGACCTTCAACACCTTTTCTTCATGTGCCCTGTTGATACTACAGTGCAATACAGTCAGGTTAAACCCACCTTGTTTTTTGCTTCGACTATCATTTTTTCTTTTCTGAGCAGTCTGCCAGAGTAAAAAGAAGTAGTCTGCGTACTTCCTAGGTGTCTGCAGATCCCAAGCTGGAAACCACAGGTCTAAAATACATTTGATTTCTCTTTTCTGGCCATATACGTAATTTGTCCAGCCCAGGTTCTGTCCTGATGTTTCTAGGAGTCTCCTGCTTTTACAATATTCCTCACCTGAGGAGGTTTGCCAAAACCAAGGGGTTTTGCTATACCCACATGGCGGATCTCTCAAATTTCCCAGTTGTGTGCTTGCCCCTGCTTTCTTTCTCTGCTTCTACCTGACATGAGGCTTTTCCTTTTCCCCTTTTTAAATTTACATTTTATTTATCCTTGGGGTGTCGAGTACACTTAGCTTAGGTGGAGGTCATCCAGCTCACCCCCCGAGTTGATCCCCGGCTTCTAGCTGCATGTTCTCGTAGAGTAGGTGACATGTTGTTTGTCATGTGTGGGGCACATCTGCAGCACTGCTCTGCGGACCCTGCAAGGTGACAGACACTGGGTGGGAATGGCTTTAGTGCAAGCGGGTCAGAGACACAGAGTCTTTTAGGGTTATTTGGAATGCGATGTACTTTTCTTCTGCCATCGTGGTCTCTTACCACAGCTTGACGTCTCCATGTAACGCAGATGCAAGGTGTGATGCACCTGGAGACCTTGCCTGGGTTTAAGAGCATCTGTTTAAGGAGACAGAGCTGAACAAGTGTTAACCTGCTGGCTTAGACACAGCTCTGCCTGTATAAATGCCTCCGTTGATGTAAAACTGTTTATACCAGAAACCAGTTACAATGCTCTAAGTGTCTCTCCCAAGGGACTACTTCTATTTAAACAGCTGTTTTTAATCCAAAACTTTAATTGGTGTGAACACTCCGAGCAGTCCCTTTCCAGGGGAAGGGAGTTTCCAGCCCTACTTCCCCAGGTGGATGTCGCACGGACGCTGACTTGTCAGGAGGGAGGATCGCGCTCGCTTTCCCACACAGAAGGTTTCACGCTGGTTTTGTTTACAGGGTGAGAGAATTCCTCCTCTTGTGACTGTGAGGTTTGGAGGGGGGGGAGTGTCCTTATGTATTTCTTCTGTAATACGTAAGAGAAGTAGTCAGCAAGTGAAACTGAATCCTTGCCATGTTTGTTGCAACGGGAGGTTAATCATAAACCCTGGCAACTTTTAAAAGGGGTGGTTTCGTTCTGTGGTGTCTGTAGCTAACGTGCGCTGTGAGGAGGGTCTGGTCAGCTGTCTGCGAAGAGGATCAAAACCAAAAATACAGCTTCCCCTCTGTGTGAAGTTGAACAAGCGTCCAAATGTTATTTTGGTTGTATCCCGTGACTTGCTTGAAGGAGGCTTTTTATTTTTACGTCCTTCTTGTGAATGGATGTGTGATGCCTGTGCTGTGAGGTGACTGGTGTTTGTGTGGCTTCTCGCTGATAAGGAGGAGATCTGGGGTACTTGGAGCTTGTGTTGGTTGCTTTACATCTGGCATTGTCTCTTACATCTGGTAAACTTCTTTTGAGAATGTTTGAGTATATTTCTATGAGCAGATCTGGTGAAAAGTGTAACTTCACTCCTTTTAGGCACTGTAAACCCCTAGCTTAAAGGAGAAGAAAATCAAACTGTGACAAAGCAGTGATGCTCTTGCTGGCACGTGACAAGGAAGGAGATGTCCCTTGACGTGGAAGGGATTGTCTGTTGGCATTCTTCTCTCTCACCCGGTTGTAAGTAGGTTATCCCTGCTCAAATTATGCAGGTGTGCGGACAGCCAGACTTCAGGAATTCACTTCAACGTGTCAAGTGCTAACTTCTAAATTAAATGCTACGGTTGCAGGACGCGTTCACAGTCTGTTGCTTGAAATATGACGTCAAACTTGGAATTGGCATGTGGCAGAAAAGGGACAGCAACTTAATTGCTTGTTTCTTTGAAAAAGTGTTGTGTAAGATTGCGGGAACAGAACGGGGTGAGAGATGTGCCTCTACCTGCAGTAGCATTTCAGTGTGGAAGTAGGTGGTTCTTTCGTTTCGGCAGGTATAAGCAGAAAACAAATACTGAAAACATCGATTTACGTAAGAAGTTGAAATGCCTCGCTCTCTTCGTGGCTGCCCCTGTTGCCTCGAAAGATGCAGTTTATAACATACAGATCTAATTAAATTGTGTACTTATTGCTAAGTAAACATAGGAGTCCATTACTCTTAACTTGCCTTGGAGATCAAATTGATTCTTCTAATGGTTTCACTGGATGAAAACAAGTATCCAGTTCCGCTGTGTAAAAGGTGCCTAAATGAAATGGTGGCGGTAGGGAACAAACTGCAGACCCGATAAAATGGTATTCACGCTTGCGGATGGGAAGAGAGGAATTGTCAAGGCTCGGCGTTTCGTTTGATTCTTATGTTCCATTTAATCAAGTTAAGGAAGTGACTTAAACAGCGCGTTGTTTGTAGATAGTGTATTTTTAATGTGTTCCAATTTATCGCTGGGGAAATAATTATTTGACATGAACAGGTTTATTAGAGCACGTGAATGATGGGATAATAAGGACTGCAAAATGTGTGCTGAGCTCAGCGTGTGGTCTGTGGCAGTGGCCAGAAGGAGATCATTAGGGGGAAAGCAGAAGAGCGTACATAGACAGCACAGCGATTGTTCCTCGGCGTGTCTACCAGCGGTGAGGGGTTCGGAGGTGGCCTGAGCCAGAGGGTATGTGACAGTCACGCCTATCAGTGCCTCCTGGACTCGTCAGCTATGGATTTGGACAGTTTATACCTGTAGCTCCTACACTATACCCTGAGATGAATTCTACAATTCGTGCAAAAATAAAGCCTTGGGTTTTTGGTTATTTTTGTTTTAAACTCGATGACTGGTAATTTCAGTGAATGCCTCCTAGTTTTTTTAGTATGAGAAAGAATAAAGAGTCTTTTTCTAGTCACCACCTCATTTGCAGTTTTATAGATCTCAGTGTTCTCAGTTTTCTCTCTTTTTTTCTTTTTCCCAAGCTGTATTGTCCCAGTCTGTTTAGTACATCTGTTTGCAGAGGCTGTTCTACGTCACTTTTCTTTGTCCCTTTGAACTCTGCTATATGGTCTTGAGGTGATTTGGCCACAACATGTACTTGCTTGCTTTATCCTTGAAGGCTTGAATAAAGAGAGGTTTTCCAGAGCGTTAAGAGATGCTTTCTAATAAAGGGACACTTGTAGCTCATCTGTGATAACATTACAAACATTTACTCTGTGTAATGTTTTATATTCAGAAGCACAAATGAACATCGTTATTGTCGTGCGAGCTATTTGAGTGGAAATACAGTTACAGATACTCAAGAAGATCTTAAATCTAGCTACAGATGGTAGGCGATATGGCATTTTGTATTTGTATTTTATCAAGAGTGCTTTCTGGAAAGGCTGGAATTACAGTGGGTGCTTGCCAGGGTTAGGTCTTTCGGAAGGTTTTGGAAGCATGAAGATGCCATGCCCTGTGGAGACCCAAGGGCGCTTGAAATCACTAGTGGGCTTGGAAATAACTAGTGGGTTAAGGGACAAGTTGGCCCCATGTTAGGGACAGATTTCTACGTTGTGTTGCAGCTCCACAGGTCTGACAGTTTCTGCAGTTTCCTTTCAGGGTCTTGCTGTTTTTTGCGTGGATAAATACCCCTGTTAAGAAAGACCTACTCTGAGGAGTTTCTGTGAAATGTGAGTAAAGATGCTAGAGGTTTAAAATAAAAACCAACAACCCACAAAACTCTTCTTATCCCCAGCCTGAGCCATGGGAATGGTTCTACCTGTCCAGGTTTGGCCATACGAGGGAAGAAGGTTAAAAAGCCTGTGTAGTTGCTGCTCACCTGGTAACGTGATTTGTGGCTAAATACAAGGATTTTTAGCTTTTGAAGCCGAGAAGAACTCCTTTTAGGCATTTATCTGCATAAATGAGTCATTAGGAAAAGAAAGGGTACACATAGTGCTAAAAGGGTGATGACACAACCACATTCCTGCCTTGCTTAGACTTGTTCGGGATTCTTTAGAGCCGCTTCCGTTGGAAAGGTGGCTGCTTGTTTATAGTCTGTGACACCTTGGCTGGCTGGCTGCGGTCCACGCTGTCTGGATTAGCGATGCCTTGTCGGTTCTTCGCATTGTACGCGCGATGTGTGACTTTGCCTTGATCTCTCCCCTTTGCTCTTTACGCAGGTTTTTCCGTGGTGTTGCTTGTCAGCGCAGGCTTTCCAGTACTTGGGGTGTTAATGGGGCTAGCGTGCTGCAGGGAGATTTAAGATTCACATTGGACTTCAGAAAAAATCATTTGTTGTAGTTAATGTGGATTTCGTTAAGGTGTAACGCTTCCTTGCTAATCTGGAATAAAAGGGAGAGAAGGAAAGCTATCATTTCTGTAATAAACCTGAACACTTCAAACAACAAATCAGTTGACAGGTAAGCTTTGTGCTGAACTAGTAAAAACTAGCACTTAGCCAAATTTAACTGTCACAAACCTAATGATAGTGATACGCAGTTACCGTCATTTGTTTCTGTAAAATGAGGAGACAGCTTTGTCATTTCCAAGTGACAAAAATTAAAGCCTTGCGCACAATAAGGTAGGAGGCACAGCTTGGGGGTGATAGCGGAGGGGACGGGTTCTTCAGTTGGGTTGCTGTTGGCAGCTCCTGGCGTGTAACGCACCCAGTTAGGCTCTGGTTTTGCCTTGGAGGAAATGAAGAAATAACTTCTTTTCCAAGCGCGGTTTTCACTGTGGCATCAGTTAAAATGATCTCTGAAATGGACACTCTTCTGTCTGAAAACACGAGGCGGGTGCCCTTTCCTCTCTTCAAAGACACGTAGCAGGACTTGGCACTATTACACATGTGTGAGGAAGCACAGATAGGTTTTTTAGTGTGTTGGTTTGGTTTTTTTTTTTGACTCTTTAGTTGATCTAATGCAGTAGTGCTGCCAAGAAAATGTGGAACTGTACTGGAATTATTTTGACACGCAGGTACAAAAAGCCATGCCATTTTCCATGATATTTCTTTCACATGGTGCCACCAAAAAGAGCTTGGAGATTTCTGCTTTTGTTACTAATTTGGGAGGTTGGCTCGAGTAATCATTTCAATGTATATTTTTTTATAAGTTTATGTTGTTATGCTTGCAGAGCTTCTGGAAGTGAGGACTAAAATGTTATGGGTAGCCATGGTAAAACTAGAAAAAGTAGCTTTCTGGAATGAGTTTCATCTAGGTTGCTGCCATGTGACAAATTAAAGCACTTTTACAGGTATTTTTTGGCAATTCGCAATACTTAGAAGAATTGAATGTTCAACTTGTATTTTTTTTTTCTTTTGTGTTGTTCCTTTGTTGAAGACCAAAGAGTATAAAACCGAAGCCTATTAAAGCACTTTTACAGGTATTTTTTGGCAATTTGCAATACTCAGAAGTTCTAATTGAATGTTCAACTTGTATTTTTTTTTTCTTTTGTGTTGTTCCTTTGTTGAAGACCAAAGAGTATAAAACCGAAGCCTCGCTTTTTATTATGCAGAGTGGGAAATGATCATGTAATGGCTTGTCTATGCGGAGACATTTAGGAAAAATTTAACCTGAATTTGCGCAGAGCAAAAGTGTAAAGCAGGCATTTAGATCATGTAAAAATTATGCATGAACACTGTCATGGAAATTAAATTTGAATGTGTGCCTCAGGGATGCAACACATCCGTCCGTCCAGTATAATCTGCGTTCTGTGAGGCTTGCCTGGGTGAGGATATGAAAGGTGCTGTGAGTTCACTTGTTGCTTTTGTTCTGGTGAAAAAAACACAAACGGAGATTTGCTCCTATGTTGATAGCAGAAGCATCTCTAGCGTGCGCTTTCAGGGCAAACCGCTGTTAAACTAGGGATCTAATAGTTTGGTCGTGTGCTTTTTCAGAGAACTGGTGAAAACCAGAAATTGCAGGGCTGTGAATCTGTTGTGAAATATCTCGGTACGCTTTATCTAGTGAAGTTCGTACGTTGATTTTCCTTATGAGAATAAATGCCATTCAGTACACAAGATCTTTTAGCAGTCACTGCTTGTATTGTTAAAGGAGCCTCCGTTTTAAGTACTATCAGAAAATTTGCTTTTATGTGCTATGTGGAACGCTAATGTGAGATTCCTACAATGAAAAGTTCAAAGTGCTGGAGGCTGGGGAAAGTGGCATTTATCTAGTTTGCTTATTCAACCATGTGAAAGCTATATTAGGCACATAAAGTTTATACTTTGCGCTGCAGCTTCAAAAAGGCAACAAGTTAAATCTGGGTCCTTTGAAGTCATGAGTGGTAACATTCTGTTCTCTGAAAGAGCTGACTTCAAATGGTCGCACCAAAACTTGAAAAACTCTGCCATGGCTAGAGAAAACAAGACTTGGGGCGGGAAGGAAAGGCTATGAAAGTGTGTGGAGTTTCTTGCATGTCGTTAGGAATAGAGTCGCCAGAATATTGTACCTGATGGCGTTCCTGAAGCTCTTTGCACGTCCTGCACCACAATGGTGCAAAGTTACTGTTTGAAATTCTCCCCAGATAAATCTTAAGAGTTCAGCTGTTGCATGAAACATGGGATTTGTTGGAGCCAGTGAACCTCAGTTATGTAGAAAGGTACAGAGTCTTTTAAGAAAATGATGTTTATCTTCTTTATGTATCTATAAATGGTTTCAGGAAACATCTTCTAGTTGTTGCATAAAAACAGTCAGTGGCGTCAGATCAGCAGTTTACATACGGCACGCACTATTCTACTGCCCTGGTTATTGTAATCTCTTATTTTAATTAGATCCTGAGATTAAGAGCTGTCTCGCTGATCAGTGCACTTAATGTGTGCCCTATCAGTTCCAGCTAGCACATGTTTCTAGCTGAGACGTCGTCTGGTTGAGTCAGATGCTCTGAGAAGATCTAAGCATAGTTTACTTTAAGGACACGTTAAGGAGGAGGTGCACAGAGAAGAAAAACACCAAAAACCCTCTTGAGAACCTTTCAGGAGGTTAGAATAGACAACCATCTGATGAAAAATGAGGTATTCAAACAGTCTGGTTGTTCTGTGGGCCTTTCAGTTAGCTGTTCAGTTTAATTTGATAGTATGGAGATCTTTCTCTAAAAGTCACTTTTAACTAATTAGCTTCCAGATTATAGCTTGTGTCCATTACTAGCTCCCTAGTATATAATGTTGAGGTTTTAATTTCATACTGTTGGATTTCCCATGAATTTCTTTCTATTCCCAGGACTCCAGTTCTCAGTCGTTTGTTTTTACGCGTTGTGCTGACGATACATCTTAACCTTTTCATCAGCATTTTTTGAGCCAGTGTCTCTACGGAAACACTCTGAGATCGTTTCTAAAACAAGTCCTTATGGCACATCACAGGTGAATTATTTGGCCTGTTATTTCAGGTACATGAGTTACTTCTTTTCAGCTGGCTCCTTGTTGCAGTTTGTCTATTCATCCCCTTGTTTTCACTAATGACTCTATATGTCATGTTATTCAAACATTTTAATGAAGTTCTCATCATATGTGGCATTTCCTTTTTTTTCTAAAAAATACATTATCAAGGCGGTTTGACGTACTTTAGCTTCAGTAAGCACAGGTGGTGTCCCATTTTCTGTTTGTTTTCTTATTCTTCGTTTTTCTTTTCTTCAGATGGTGTTCCTTTAGCCAGATTTCTGCAGTTGTATACAAACACCTATAATCGTGGATCACTGCTTAACTTTGAGAGATGAAAACATCTCTATATTTTTAAATAATCAGAGCTTCTGCACCAAATATTTGAGAGATGAAATTAACAGAGTGTTAATGTTGCCAGGCTTTCTGGTGGGTGTGTACCAGAAAATGAGAGAATCTTTGAACAGTCCTGCCTCTTCTCCTGGTACACCAGGACCTTTTCCTTGGGAATTAAAATACCGGTTTGCGTGTTTGTAATCACAGCAGTGTCTGATGGAAACATTTCTAGGTTGACTTTTAATGAAAGGAGTGGTAACGTGTTCTACACACCTACAACGCGATCTTTAATCTTCAAGTTTTATCTGGACTAGGAGTTGTAGCTATGCTTTAATCTTCTGGCTGTATTAATCCAGCACACTCAGTGCCTACATACAGAGCTCTCGATTGTCTGTCACTGGTTCCCAAGCATTTTTGGTTACAAGCTGTTGTCAGCTCTCAGCTTCTCCCATCAGTCAGAAGGGTCTGCTGTCGGCAGTGGCCCTTTACAACACTGTGCAGACTAGTTTTCATTGCCCAGAAGCCAGTTGGGACCATTTAGCACGTTAAATTTTGCTACGTGTGACTTGAATCCCAACTCTGTGACACTTCCACAGTTAGTAATTTCCCAATTTATCTGTGTATTGGTTATCTGCTAGAGAGCTGCCTCATGCCAGCTGTGAGTTTGTCAGCTGCAGAGACCAGAACTCTCATTTGCACGAGACAGTTCCTGCAACCAAAATTAAAAAGAACGGTTTACAGGAGGATTAAATTCTCTTGCCAATTTGAGATCGGTCAGAAGAAACCCTTGCAGGCTGCTTCCTGTAGGCCATAAATGCGGGATGATAAAGGGACAAGAATAAATCTGGAAGTGTCCCTTTCACGAGGTAATGACAAGCCAGAGCTGCACGAGAGCCTGCTGCAAGTATGTGGCTGCGGGTGACGTTAATGGCCTTGCCATCTGTAATCTCTTATGGTCAGGCAGATGACTCCTTGATTCTGCCAGATGCAGGGGTTGGAAGAGCTCCTTTCTGGGTTCCAGAACACGCTTGGGGCTTTCAAACAAATACAGTCTGCAAAGGACACGCTGGAAGATGTCAGCCCAAATTGGTAAGTTGCGTGTCTTGTTCTGTTCCATCACTGGGAAGTTTTTGAAGGTCTGCAGGGGCACTGTTACCGACAGATGGAGCTTGGTTTGGGTGCACGCGCTTCTGTTCTCTCTGCTGGGCTCTAACGTAGGCTCCTCTTTAGGCTGTAATACTTCTTCCAATCAGCCCACACCCAGGCTCTCTTTATCTAGTATCTCCTGCCACGCTGTCAGAACATGACTGCTGGATTTTTACATCCGACCTCTTCATTTCCATGCAAATGACTAATCAGGAAAACAAAACAGAAATCCCGAAGAGACGTTGCGCTTCACATCATGTGTAGAAACAGCAACTGAAAAATACTGATGGTTTAGCTAATGGTTTACAGCTTTTTCTTTGTTCTGACCTCATGGTACAAGAACAACAGCTCTGATATGTTTTATGTTGGTTTTAATATTATAAAATAAAAGTAGTAGACATGTTTCACTCTTTTTCATTACGGTAGATGCTGCTTTTTCCAGGTGTCCAGTAAACATCCTGCTTTTGTATGCTGAGGGAGTCTCTTGCTCTGTGTGCCAGGAGGGCACTGGCGGTTGAGGGACAGGCTACTGGAGCTTTGAAAGAGTGCTGGCCAGGAGCGCGCTCCGTTCAGTCAAAGCTCTGGAGCCCACCTCAAGGTGATGAATGAGGATGACAAAACGATTTTGGTGAGCAGGCCCTGGGCTCATCACAGCAAAAGCTGAGGAGAGAGCTGAGAATTTTTGTAACTATCTTTAGGAATTTGCACTGAAATGGGAGCTCTTTCATTAGCCTCATAACTGGTGCATTATCAGTTTCCTCAGCACTGAGTAAACCACATGTTCCAGCATGTGAAGAGTTTGAGTTCGGTGCGTTCAGCAGAAGGATTGGTTTCAGCAGTTAAAACTGAAAGCCAGAATAGGTGAATTTTTTGCTATCTCTTGTATGGGAGTATACTCAAGAAGTTAATCAGATTAACTTCTGTTTAAAAAAAACAGTGATTAAGGGACAGTTGCCAAAAACAGTCCCTGGGTTTTGAATGATAAATTGCATGAGTGGCTAGGAGCTGCAGCATCTCGAACAGGAGCGGTGTCGGCTCCCTCTGTATTCAACGCTCAGTTGAAGTTCCAGCCATGCAAACCGGTCTGAAATAGTCTGTACTCTTCTGTGAGGGGAAAGAAGGCTGTTGTTACTGCAAAAATTGCACCCTGAACTTTCCCTTAAAATGTATATGTAAATATTTTCTGATTTTATCCTTTCAGAAGTATTCCGTTGCAGCTGACCTACCATCTCAGTTTACAATAAAACCGTTTTGTAGAATAAATTGCTGTTTTTGGCACCCCACTACTTGTCTCAATGCTTTCACCAGCTCTGAGAATTAAAATGCACCTACCAGATTTGCGTCATGCAAATCCACTTTTCCATCATCTGAGTCGTTCTTTTCCTATCCACGTTAAAGATGAATGTTTTCACTAGCAGTGATGTGAGTCAGTGCTGTAACTGCGATCTAGAACTTTGCCATGCCTTCACACATCTTCTCATGGCATGTTACAGTTAAAGCTTTTCCTTTCTATTGTTACAGGGTTTAATTTTGAGGAAACTTAAAGAGATGTGTTAGCAATACGGACCTCAACTCTTAGAGCACTCGCAAGGAGCTTGGCTAGATCCTTATGAAACCATTTAAGATTGGAGGGGAGCTTATTGCCCCAGTGCAATTTCCACAGATGTTAAATAGTTAGAGTCCTGGGTGCATAGAGTTCATCTGTCACCTGGACAGGGTGTGGGCTATTTACACAGACCTGGATCAGTTAGCGTTATTTGTGTGCACTTACGCATTTGGACCATAGCTGCTTCTTGATCGTGTGTTAGTCTGCCTCTGTGAGGCTTAACTCTCATTCTGAAATACTGCCTGCTGCCTTTCTGCTGCTCTCTAGCTAAAATCACAAAGATCTGCTTTTGCAAAGTCTCTTGGCCAGGACTTTGTCAGATGAAGAGGTGGCTGCATCAGAAGCAATTTGCCACTGTAGCATCCTTGAAAAGTGCTCTGGTATCTAAAAAAGAAAAAAAAGGTGGTGAACACAGGCACAAGCTCGTGCGTGAGTACAGAGAAGCTCACGAATGCTTTTTGTGAGTGACACTAAGGGCAGATGGAGTCAGTGGCCTGAAAAAGCTCTGTCATGTGAACTTGGCAAAAGTGGTGTGCCAAAACCCCAATTTTTACAAAGTAAATGGCCTTATCTTATCAAATGCAGTACCTCTGGAGTATGTAGGAAAAGCACAACACACTCTTTTATATGCCTTCTGCTGTGAAAGGGAATATTACTGCTCACAATAAGTAGACAGATTGTAGTATGTGAAGTCTTCAGCTTCCTAGGTGAAATTTTCTACCATTAAAGCTCTTGAGGGGAGTCTCCAGAGTTCCTTATCTCCCAGTCAGGGATTCTTTCCTGGGCAGACAAAGGCTTTGCCGGAGGACTCTCCAACATGCAGCTCCGGAGCCCTGTCCAAGAGCAAAAGCCCCCCATAAACTCCTTAAAACAGCAAATGCCTGAAAATTGTCCTGTTTTGTGAAACTGAGAGAAAAGGGGCACAGCTCTGATTTCCACATCTGGGGGTAGTGCCGTGGGAGTGGTTTGGAGAATAAAAGTCTTGTTCCTGACTCGGGAGACCAAGGACTGTGTCAGCCCCAGTGCTGAAAGCTCTCCTGTTTTTTGCAGGGTGTAGCATCACCTCAGCCTCTGTTTGTAGACTGCCCCTCAGCATCTATTTCAGGTTTGAACATAACGGTGTTTATGAAGTAGCGAACTGAACACTGGCTCCTTTGTGCACTTACAGTTGGAAGTAGGCTGTCCTAGAGGAAATGGGAGTTCTGAAACACTGCATGCTTATCTGGATGGTTCATTTCCCTGGTCCAGTCACCCACTGCTGCTAAAGGTTACAGGTTTGCATTCCACACATTCCAGGACACCAAAGCGAATACTGCACATTGACGTCATTAGAGCAGAGAAACCTTGTTCTTACCTTCTCCTTTTCATCAGTACCGTCAGGCTTGGCAGTGGTGAGCTCAGTTCAAACTGCGTTTACTGACCTGACTTAAAATAGGGTTTTAAACAAAGTTTAGAAAGTGCTGTTGATCGGTTTGAGATGAGAGCAGCGTGGCAGCTCCAGCCAGCAGTTCTGTCAAGGGAAGGAAGGGAAGATTTGCTGAGGGAGATAGTAGCTTTTACTGGGCCAGCTGGTGTTGGGGGAAACAGATGCGTGTTTAGATACACAAGTGTTTCGAGTCTAAAATAGAAATAGCGAACTTGAAGTGAAGTACACACAACGAGCAGTTGTTCTAATTCAATTATAATCTTAATTATACTGAGCAGTGAGTTTGAGGGAGCAGGGGGTGCTGGTACTGACGTAGCACAGTGAGATTTTGACACGCATAAGGTGATTTTTTTTCTTCTCTCAGAGCAACCAGTTATTATCTGTTGAACGAATAGTTAGAGATGAGGTGTGTTGTCAAAGTTACGTTATCAGACTCATTTTTCTCCTAAGGGTGTAGCTGCACATCGTTCCTAGTTGAGCCGTTTGAGGACTTTCCAGGTCACACATTTATCCCCACAAAAGATTTTTCTCTGCCTGGGCTGCTGCTGCTATTTATGGGATGGTGCTGTAACCAGTACCCAAGAAGTAGTCTGGGTTAAAAATAAATTTCAAAAAAAAGATAACTAGCGATCTGATTTACAGCATGGCCTCTCAGTTGAATGAGTGTACCTGAGGGATTGGTGAGCACGAGGGTGGGAATTTACGAAGCTTTTTTGGTGCTAAAGCCCATGTGGCATTTATCTATCTGAAGCCTGTTGGATTTAGTATTCAGAAATATTTGTGTTTTCGTGATAATTTTGTTAAGTTGCCATGGGTCAGGTTAAATGTGGGGTGGTGGTTTTGTCGCGCTAAGAGTTATTCATTTCTGTTGTAAAATGAAAGTTTTTAAAAAAGCTAAGTGAGAAACTGAATATGAACAGCTCTATGAGTTTACTTCACTGACTCTTCCAAAGGAAAAACCAAGATTATTATAGGTCCCATGCTTCAAAAACAATTATTTGAGCCATAGGGTTAGGCAGGAGGGTGAGTAAGAAGCTGAGTTTTGGCTACATGGGAGTAGGCAGGTCACTTCAGCAATATTTTTCAATTCTGCTACACTTTCCTTTCTGTTTACACAACATTGTGTACACTTTCACATGTTTATTGATTCTAAGCAGAGAAACTTGACATGTGTTTAATCTTGTCCCAAAACAGTGTATGTGAGTTGGTAACTGTTGCTAAAACTTGTTTTTCAGTAGCCTTGAAGCAGTAGGGATGAGCTGAGTTACTCTGAAGTGCTTAAAGGTCAGGTCTACATTAGTGGTTGTAGGACTAGGAAAAAAAACCAAACTAATTTTCAAATGAATTGTACCAAGTCTTTGCTAGGGTAGCACTTACCTTCAGACTGCTTTCGGCTAATAGTGAAGAAAATTCTCCTTGCCCTGGAAGTGCTGAAGTGCTCGCTTTTGAATTCTCACCTTTGGCAAGGTGCTGAATGTTTCCAGCATGGGAACACACACTGGAAAAACCATTCTCTCAAACTGTAAGTGTCTGCAGCAAAGTGAAACACAGCTCTGCTGTGGGCTGAAGTGTCCCACGGAGAATATTTTTAAAACTTTCAAAAGCATCTTTGAATTTTACCCTGTTTCTCTTGAACTTTGAAATAGTCTGAGGTATTGTGGGCCAGGGTATAAGCATGTGCGTGGGGATTGTGGGGAGGAGGAGCCATGCTGACAGCAACTGGGAAGGAAAAGCAAACCACCATTTCTTCAATACCAAGCCCAGTCCCTGCTTAGAGAATTACTGACTGTGGCTTGAAGATGAAGAAGAACTTTTCCAGCTCTGACCCACATATCACTCAGTTCATGTGCATGTGCACCTTGATGTCCCCAGCCTGAGCACTCCCAAGGTACCGTGTATATTTAGCTCTAGTTTGTGGTTCCTTAATTGCTCCTGACAGTAGCACCCCGTACCTTGTGGTTTAGCGACTGCTGTCGTGGACTGTCTAATAATCAGTAATAAGACGTCACAAAATGTCATTTTGAAGTGATGACGGTCCAGAAATGCTAGACTTGAGGTGAAATTGTAACGTTGCAGCCCTGTACTCTCTTTCGTCACCGTGACTCAGTGCAGCTATAAAAGTGCCCTATGCCAGTAAAAGATCAAAAAAGATAATTGAACCGTTTTATAACCCGGCTGAGCTTTAGCCTGCCCATCTTTTAATGCAGGAAATATTTTCATGTTGTTTAAATTACCTCCCAAAAATATTCAATGTTTTTACTACCTCATTATCTGTAAAGAACTGATATTGTTCCCCCTCCTGAGCCCCCACCCCTTTTGATTTTTCTGCAAACAGCACGCGTGTGCAGGCATCCTTTGTCCACGCTGAAGCCTGTGTAGGAGCCACTTGTTTGAATGGTGGTGTCAGCACAAGGAGGGGAATGTCGTTTTACAGAAGTGACTTAATGGAGCAATATCCCACATTCATGGCAGGCACGCTGCTCCTGTAATAAATTTAAATCAGTTTATTGCCCATCACTGGCTTCCGCTATTTTATTTTAAATTCTGTAACCAGATCAAGGTCAAGGAAGCAAAAGATGAAAGGAGAAGGGGAAAGGAAGCCAGAAGAGGGGAGAGGCGGGCAGGAAGGGGGGAGCAAGACAAGGAATGGTTCAGAGCAGGGTAGCAGATTAGAGCTCTCACACTTAGAGACTGGAGGGATGAGCGTTACTCATGCAGATGAACAGAGAAGGAAAATGGGTTAGTCTTCTGGGAGTATCAGAATTGGGAGTATTGCTTGCTTAGATTTTTCTCCTTGTTTGTAATTATGTATTGGTACTATTTCTAAATACCAGATATGCTGGTGATAGTCCTTGCAAATGTATTATTCTTTTTGTAGCCAGTAGCTGAACAGAAGTACTTCTGGACTTCTGATATGCCAAAGAATTGCTGCAGCGACTGGGAATTCAGAAGGAAGGGTATCCCAAGGCTGTTCTAGAATGTGCTGCTACAAGATTTTACTGTCGTGTGTTGGTCTGAGATCAATTAAATATGCTTTTCATTTGATTTGTGCTGGAGAACAAACAGTCTGGGATCTTCAGATGCCTCTTGAGGTCGATATGTTTTCTTTCGCTGAAGGGAGTGTTTTGCTTGTGCTTAACTTTTTCCTCTGCAGTAGTGTGAAATTTCATTCTAAATCCAAATGGCCCTTACAGTTTCAGACTTCATTTATATTGTTAAGTGTTAGTTAATCTGATTCTCTCAAATAGGTATTTTTCCTCTGTCTGCAAGGGTTTGCAGTGTCGAACATGAAATTGTAGGAACAAGAAGCAGCCAAGTGTAAATGTCTGTAGATCGAGGAAGGCTCTGACAGCTGCCGTTGTGAGATTGTGGTAAGGTGCTCCAAAATTGCAGCGCTCTTCCTACCTGCGAAGCTCCACGTGAGCAAATTGCAAGTGTGGTGTGTTTTTGCATACGTGTAAGAGAAAGGAGAAGGACGATGTGAAGAAGCTGGCTGACTCCAGCAGATCCAATTATGTTGTTGATGTTTAACACCCAGAAGAAAGAAGTTGCCCTCCTTGTATTATTTATCACATATATAAAATCAATTTGCGTGTATTTGATTTAAACCTAAACTTTCCTTTGAGGTTTATAACCATTGTGTTTTTGAAGGAATTTTCGATAACTTCTCATCCTTATCCGACACTATTTATTTAAAGCAGCTTTAGACAATCGGTACCTGCACTACAGCAGGAAAGCAGAGCTATTGGCAACTGTTATTTTATGTTTCCTAGCTTGAACTCCATCCTCTGAAAATTCATGCTGTAGTTTCTGTAAAGCTTTTCTGGTGTTAAATACCTTCTCTGGGAGATTAGCTTGCTCCTGCACACTTGTAAGTGGACCCAAGTCTTTTCCACTTAAAAGAAACATTTGACAAAGTCTGTCAGGTTTAAGAACTGTGAGCAATAGTTTCCTGAGCCCAGAAAATAAAAATACAGGTTTCTTATACAAATGATCGTTTCAAAAATGCTTTCTTTTTAGTATTACAGACATTCGTTTATATCTAAACTGTGTTAGGAATTTGTTTTGAGTGGGCAGTAGCAGAAATGTGGAAGATCATATTCGTGATAGATTGCAGATAATTTGATCTTTTTTTTGAAAATTATAAGCAGGTAATTGCATTTCTGTAGAGTTTGTCTCTTGCACCTTCTGGATTCTAGAAAAACCTGACCCTAGAGAATCCTGCTGTTCATACAGAGTCTTATAATCATGAAGCCACCTCCCTTTTGCTCTCACAGATGAAAATGACAGTTTTCCTCTTTGTTTTAGGATACCTGTGATCTCTCGTATGTGGAAGGAACGCTAGCAGAAAGGTGAAAAAATGGGTGTTAAAACATTCACTCATAATTCCCCTGCTCACAGTCAGGAGATGCTGGGAAAGCTGAACATGCTCCGCAACGATGGACATTTTTGTGATATCACCATCCGCGTCCAGGACAAAATCTTCAGGGCGCACAAAGTGGTTTTGGCCGCCTGCAGCGACTTCTTCCGTTCCAAACTCGTCGGCCAAGCAGAAGACGAGAGCAAGAGCGTGTTAGACCTGCACCACGTGACAGTGACTGGTTTTATACCTCTTCTGGAATATGCTTACACAGCAACGCTCTCTATTAACACAGAAAACATTATCGATGTGTTGGCTGCAGCCAGCTACATGCAGATGTTCAGCGTTGCCAGCACGTGCTCAGAGTTCATGAAGTCCAGCATTTTGTGGAATACGCCCAACAGCCAGCAAGAGAAGGTGCTGGATGCAGGACAGGAGAACAGCGCAAACTGCAATTTTACTTCTCGAGACGGCAGCCTTTCTCCAGTTTCTTCTGAGTGCAGCGTAGTGGAAAGAACCATTCCTGTTTGCCGAGAGTCACGACGAAAGCGCAAAAGCTACATCGTGATGTCTCCCGAGAGCCCCCTTAAGTGTAACACACAAACAAGTTCCCCCCAAGTGCTGAATCCTTCAACTTCTTACCCAGAGTCCAGAAACCAACCCGTGGACTCATCCTTAGCTTTTCCCTGGACTTTTCCTTTTGGAATTGATCGAAGACTTCAGTCTGAGAAGGTGAAGCAGGCAGAGAACTCTAGGACTATGGAAATGCCTGGGCCCTCCGAGTCCAACAGAAGAATTGCAGATTACGTGACTTGTGAGAGCACAAAAGCCAATTCTCCCCTTGTGATTGAAGAAGACGTGCGTGTCAAAGTGGAAAGGTTAAGCGACGAGGAGGTTCACGAGGAAGTGTCGCAGCCTGTTAGCGCATCCCAGAGCTCTCTGAGCGATCAACAGACAGTCCCGGGAAGCGAGCAAGTGCAGGAAGATCTCCTGATCAGCCCACAGTCTTCCTCTATAGGTATGACCATTTCTGGGGTTGGATATATGTACAAATATGTGTGCCCTTGTGATTTTGTTGGAGGGAATCTGCTCTGTGTTTTTTTCATGCTTTGCTTCTGTGAAACTGCATTTTGTTTCCTTTTTTTATGAAATGGTACATATAAACCCTGGTGGGGGGATGGGACTTGGAGCTCTTTAAATAATTTTATAGAAGGCAGCTAAGAAAGGTAAGCCTCTTGGTAGACGTCCTTATTCAGAAGGGTTCGATAACCCCTTTTTACCTCTAGTTCCTGGACTGGGGAAAATAATTCTGTTTTCATTAGTGTCAAAAGGCATGATCTCAGCTGAGCTGCCACACCAAATCTGAGAGACTTGTGGCTGTAGCCACAGAGGGATAGAATGGTACTTTGCATCAGACATAAAATCTTGTATAATCATGACAGAGAGCCTTTGTAAGTAGATTTGCAAAATAAGTGGTGAAACCCTGTCATCTTAATGCCTCAGACGAAAACAAAACCACACAGTCATAATATTGAGAATCTTTCCATTTCTGTGGGATTTGGTTCTCAAGTTGCTTCTTCAAATACTGCCAATTGCTGAGAGAAACCTTTTTTCCATGAAAGACAATTTGAAGCCAGTTTTGGGTTCTTCTGGCAGGCTGTTGTTTATTAATAACTAATACTTAAAGGTTACTGTAACAATCTTTTTTTCCCCCTCTTTGTGCAGAATGCTTTTAGTAAGTCAGAAGATAGAGGTTTTGCAATACTTCTAGTTTAATTACCAAATTTTTGCCTCAGTCAGCTATTTTGCTTTCAGTTAAGTGACTTGACCTGGGCTCAGTAGAGTTTGTTTACTGAAGGATTTTTAATAAAGCCTGTTTTGTTTGAAGAGGGTAAGAATGGCAAATGTACTAGTCTGCTTCATTCAAGTAATGTATACATGAAAGGCTGCTTCAGCTAATTAAATAAATAAACTACAACACAGCAAATAGAGGTAGTCTAGTAGCCTGCATTGTTGTTTTGTTTGGTCAGCGTAAGGTCTAATCAGTGGTGTTAACTATTCAGGTAATACGCCCAAAAAAGAAATGAAAATATTTTCAATTTATCCCATCCTTCAAGATTTTATGTTGTTGTTTTTGCCCGTCAGTTTGTATACCTTGTGTTGATATTATAGATTGGTGATGCTTTTTCCAAACAAAAATATTTTATTTACTGGAGGCAAGGCTGTTTACCTTTTCTGAGAAGCAGACTTAATATCAGATTAAATATAAATCCCTAAATGTAGTTTGCCAAAATAATGAACAGATTAAAAACTAGAAGAAACAATTTGTTTGCTGGGTAGTCTCCAGGAAAAGTGGTCGTTGTTCAAGAACAGGTTTAGTTTGACTCAGTTTTTAACTCATTGTAGTAGGAACTTCGGAAGGGACTTGCCCCAGCATGGGGCGAAGGATCTTAAGGCTTTAGTGATTATAATGTTTAAACTTTAATGTCTTTTGTTGAGGATGTTAGTATAGCATGTTCTTCCTTTAAATGGCTACAGAGAGAAAAAACGCTCGCCCCAAACCTTCAAAGTACAAATCTGCTCTTCGTCCTCGCGTGTGTTTGAATTAATATTCAGTGGTCTTGGCATAACATTATTAACTGTCCTCACAATCGTTTGTCTTCACCTTTTGCTATAAGGAGAAACAGTGCTCTTGCTTTTCAGCCCAGTTCACATGTACTTAATATATGATAAGGCACGCTTTGTACCTAGAAAGCACTTTTTACCTCCCAAAGATGTATTTCCTTATGCACTAATACAAGAACAGTAAATGGAGGCAGTGAGATATGTTAAAGTACAGCTTTCTCTTCCCTGAACACATTTTCCTCCTATAATTGCATATATTTATCTCAGTGTCTTATAGTGCATTTATAAAAGCATTCTTTCTGATATAGCAAAAAGCTCTTATTCACTCTTTGGGCAATTTCAAGTATAGTTCATTTGCAATTTATTATATTTGGAAGCACTTGATAATACAGAAGGAGACGTGAAGCAGGGCCTTGATAAATAAGTCATTGTGGTTACAACAATAGCTATGTCTGAGAAGATGTTTTCATAACTCATTAACACTGTTTCCATTTGAGAGGTGAGGGCGTAAAATTAAAACAAAGAGCAGTTGGGCTTATTTTTCGGTAGACTTCAGTTAAGGATTTCATGAGAAAAGAATAAATCAAAATGGGATTAACTTTTGTGACTTTAATAGATTGATAGTTGCTGAATTTCCCAAACATAGTTTGTCAGCTCATAACAAAACTGTAAATTTTGATTCTCCTAATGTTATTTTGAAACCGATAGAGATGCGAGCTTTGTCCCATCACTGGCCCCACAGCATGGGGTCATGTTAAGACAATAATCTTTCACTTCGGTAGGGTTTCATAGAACACACTGTCCTTTATAGGGACAGCCTTTTTTGGAGACAGTACTCTCATTCTTTTTGTCAAAATAAGCACATTTTCCGCTTCTCTTTCCAGGTTTCCTTCTCTTTAGTTTTCCATTTTGTCTGACACTTGTCGTTGTATACCTAATGATACTGGATTTTCCTAGCGTGCTTTTAGAGAAGGGTTCCCAAATTCATGGTTTATCTAACTGCATTTGTTTGAACGTTGGTGCACTGAACAAAGCTCTGGGATGGTTTTGTGTATGTATTTCCCTTGCAAACAGGTGTTTGGTCTCTTTTGTGTTTCTGATTTCTCAGAGGGCTCTTGCTGTCTCAGCATCCTATCAATAAATTAAGGTGTTTTCAACAAATGTATGTATCTGGAAGATTTGGAACACAAAAGCAATGTAGAGTAGCGGGATTGAACTCTTTATTGCTCAAAGAGCCTTGAAAACTGATGAAATAGTCGCTTGAGGGAAAGGTAACATTTCTGCTTTGCAGTGTTAGTACTGGATGTGTTTTGAAAATTCTGTCTGCATTTAACATAGATTCTTTCCATTTTATAGGTGTGCCAAATACTAGCCCTTTATGGAGTTGTCCATTTTCTAGGTAATGTGTACAGAGGAAGAGCTGGAACACGTTGCTTCTGGGTTTTCTACATGATTTTCCCAAGACAATCCTAGTATCTTATCACCCAGGCAGCAGTGTCTGTCTCCCAGAGGTTTCGGAAAGCAAGCTTTATGTGTATTTACCTGCCCCCCCAACCCTTATTGAACACTTATTTGCATTAAGTTGCCCTTTTTTCTTTGCCTAGGCTCAATAGATGAGGGGGTTACGGAGGGATTGCCCACACTCCAAAGTACCTCCGGCACTAACGCTCATGCAGATGATGATGATCGGTATGTACCAACGTAGTGTGCAAACTGTTCTGCAGCAACTGCTGTGCTGTAATTAACCTACCCAGCCTTAATCCCAGGATGTTTCGTTGTTTGTACATATACTTCTCTGTGTTGATCAAAGTACAATCAGTGCCTGAAGGATCAGATGCTTTAGAAGAATGTAGGTGATGAAAGTCAGAATGTGCTTACTTGTTGCTTTTCATTTCCTGGCTATTTCCAGGCAACACTGGTGAAGAAAGATACTAATGTTTTTGCTGTTTCTTCATCACTGCTCTTTATTAATAAATAGATTAAAAAATCTTGACTGTGAAACAGGTGTGGTTGTATGCATGCTAAAGCTGGTGTAAAGCTACAAAAGCAACAGAAAGAGAACAGGTACCTCATCTTGGCTTCACCAGAGTTTTGCTATTGCCATAAACCACAGAGCAGCCAGAACAGCCTTAAATCTTTTCTCCCAAACTTTCTACACGTAGCTTCCTACCAAGATGCTGTGTGTCATTTACTGTAAATATTTAGCGGTCTTCTGCTGTGCTGGAATGAGTGATTTATTAAGGTCGTCCCTTATAAGGGAAGGCTGGCAGAGAAAGCTGAACTAAAATGGGTCTGTTTGGTCAAAGATGTATCGTGGTTCTGCCAGAGAAAAGCGATGTACCTGCGAGTGGCATACAAGGGTACACACAGCTGGTTTGACTTTTATTTCTTTGCTTTTGTGGTATGTGTCAAGGATGGCGCATAGCTAGCTATTCCCTTTCTAAGCAAAATAATTTTAAAGTAGTGACAAGCTCGCTTTTGCACAGTGTTTTGGTAGACAAGTGGGTCTGAGAAAGAAGCGTGAACCTTTGGGAGCTGTTCCAGAAAATGTGTTAAGTGAAACTCCCTGTAGAGATAACTATCAAGAGCTGCATTTTCATAGCGTGTAAAATCTTTCCTGCCTTTCTGTCTAAAACTATTGTAGGATTAAATCTGAAGGGAAAATAACTGCCTAGATAAGATTTTCTGTATGACACAGAAGATTTTATCTATCTGCTAACAAACCTCAGTGAAAAAATAATACCCAGCACTTAGGGTTTGAATTAGTAGTAGGAGCACATGTTGCATTCGAACTAATCGAGGTTTTTAAAGCTGTAATTCTAAAGTCAAGTGGCTTATTTGTTTTCAGCAGTGGATTATTTCACAAATTTCCTATAAAATTGCAGAGCTTCAGCACAAACTATGTAGAAAACTCAAAATATATACAATCCTCTTAACCCACTGAAAATTCCCACTAAAAGATCTCTTCCATGCAGAGAAGGAAAGAATATTTGCCTCAGTTTATGCCCAAATTTGAAAACAATCTCAGAGTAACAGAAGCATCAGCAAAACAAACTAGAATTTGCACATTGTTTATATAAACAATAAGGGAACTAATGGCTGTGGGGATTTATGAGAATTGATTGTACATTGCTTTATTAGCAGAGATTCTCAAAATGTCAAATTCAGTTGTGAGTGGACAATGCAAATTTCTATTGAAAAATGTGCGTTTGAGTATGTCTTTGTTATATTTCTATTCGTAAAACAGAGAAAAAGACTGTTCCATCTAAAGGTCTTTCAATATGGCATCCTTATCACTGCGGAAGGAATCATAAACATTTCAAAATTTAGAATATCTCTTGAGCTCCTGTGTTAAATAATTAACATAATTAATTGATCCTCCTCCGTAATCGACATTTCATAAACAGGGGGTCACATGTAATTGTTGTCAGCATGTCAGTATTAAAACTCCTGTTTCACAGTGAGGTCTGATATATTCTTTCTCTGATATTTTGCATTTGGATTGTAATACATTTTGTAACATAGATTTGTAATTCAGCCGTGGCTGGTTTAGCAGTTAGTGTCTGTATCAGTTCCTGGCTGCGTTTAAAAAGGAGTTGCAAAGGTTCAATTATAAAAGATCTCTGTGATCCGACATAATGAGAACCTCCACTTTTCTGAAATAATTGTTATTTACAAACTGAGAACATTTCTAGGCTCACTGAGCATTCTGGCATTTGCATTTATCAGAGTTTAGTTCTATGTAGTTCAATATGTATATAATCTCTTGGTGAAAAGAAGAGAAAATTGCAAGTAGAATATTTTAGTGTTATAGTGAAAACATTTTAAACCCATCTCTTGATTTAGCGGTTACAGAAACTCTCTGAGATGTTAGACAAATCTCAGCTGTTAAGTACCACATTTATCACAAATCTCAAGTCATGAAGTCTGAGTATATATGGGGAGAAAGAAGCAGGAGAGAAAAAATATGATTGTGCTTCAGACGTAATTTCTTCATTGTGCTAAGGTCATCAGTTATGTCACCAATAGGTATTTCAGCCTGCTTGCAGTGTAAGGATGGAAAAAGACGTGCCAGTCACTGGTAGCTTTAACCCATTTTATCTGCTTTCACCAGCCTTTCTCATAGTGAAGTTTTTATGTAGGAAAAAAACCCAAACTTTATTTTGAATTTCTTCTGGGAACACTGTCCCCAGAGCACTTCTCCTTTCTGTTTCAATTGCAGAGAAGCTGGCCGCAGTGCAGGCTTTGAGGATGAGCTAGCACAGGAAAGCTGGAAACAAAAGGAGAGCTGTGGCTCCTGATTTCTGCCCTAGCTTGAGTGTCTCCCTAGAAAGCTGTAGGAGCACAACACGCTTTTGCCTCTTCACAATCCCCTGACGCATACCAACTCCGGAGACAAAACTGGTGTTTCCACATCTGAATAGAGTAAAATCTGTTCTTTATCTAGCGATCTGCTCACAAAGAGAAACAGAAGTGCCAGAGTTTGTTGGAAATTCGGTTAGGCAAATCAGAACCAATGTTTAAAAACACCCTCATTTATTCCAAGAGCATTTGGGGAGCCATCGGTTGGCTCTTTTAGACCCGTAAGTGGCAGTGAAGTACATTCTGCTGGGTCCAGGATATCAGCTGGTAACTTCCCTCTTGCAAACATTCCCTGTAGCAAAGATTAACAGGTCTGCCAGCATCTGTCTTTTCCACAGCTCTCTGGGACCCTACTGTGTATAAAAAGAAGTGAAGGGCAATAAAATTTCTTCTTTAGAGCAAATATTATTCCAGTTCCGTGTGAGACCAGAAACCATTACTGGTTTTACAGACTGATTCGTACTGAACTCCTGCAGGAAACTCTTTTATCTTGTGTGCACTGAGAGATACCTGGTGCTCTCTCTTTCCAGATAAATCTTACCGCTGGAACTTTTGCCACTAAGACCCATAATTGTACTCAGAATTCAGATACCCAGTTCTCACAGCTGTATTGACATCCATTTGCAGAGCAGGTAGAGACAGTTAAGGTATCATTATACTTTTTTTCTCAGTACATTTCAGACATTACAGTTTAGTAAAACTAAAATTGCAGAGCAGTTCCCTGCTGCCAGTGACATCTGATCTGCCGTCAGGCTGTGAGCAAGCTGAAATGTCTATTTCAACAAAAAATATAGACCTTAATGCTCAGGAAAGGGAAACCCCAGGTAAGTACAAACTCTTATTGCTATTATGTTTGTACCAGCAGATTTGTTTTTGTTTCACTGTGCCCTTTAGCAAAGCAAGCTCCTTGCCAGAGGACTTGGATTATAACACTGCAGTTCCCTTAAACAGTTTGCAGCTAGAGGCTATGTAGGAGCAATTAGTCAGTTTTAAATAAATTACTTTGAAAGTTAAGTTGTTCCTTTATTATAGTCTGTGTGCTGTTTTTTAAGCAGAGCGCTTGAGATATTCTTATAGAGCCGATGGAATCATGGAGCAAATGTTGATTAATTAGATTAATAATTTAAACTTTGAAATATGTAATTGTAGAAACTAATGTTTGTTTGTTGAACTTGGACTGAAATGAAAATGAATCGGCTTTAATTTCATTTGTAAATATCACAGAAGCTGCAAAATACTCCTTTGCTTTCCAGTTTGCTCAGTTCTTTAAATTCTTCCTCAGGGACTGTTTGCTGGTTGTAAATCATCACTATGCTTGAGCAAATGCCCATGCCTGGAAAATAAAGTTCAGTTTGCGGCTGGTGCTCAGACGTGTTGCCCAAAGAAACAGAAGTCAGAGGTTATTCTTTGTTTTTGTTCTGGTGTGCAAAGTCAGTGACTATAAGGCTTCAGGTCAGTCATTGCTGTAGAGGCAGAGATTTCCGGCATAAATAAAGATCTCAACAGAAATGCGAAAGACCCGTCTTTTTCTTCTTCTCATACAAATGTCCTCAAGGTTCAGATTTCCACAGACGAGGCTTCTGATTTTGTTCTCTCTAGCTTGCTTGTAAATGAGTGAATTTTTTCTTTGTAGTTTGGAGAACGTTCAGTATCCCTACCAACTCTACATTGCTCCTTCTACCAGCAGCACAGAGAGACCCAGCCCAAACGGTCCAGACAGACCTTTTCAGTGTCCAACCTGCGGGGTCCGGTTCACTCGCATTCAGAACTTAAAACAACACATGCTTATCCACTCAGGTAAGAAACTGAACCGTTTCCAAAAATTACCAATTTATAGACTGGCAGAGGTTTGCTCACTGTGCGGCAAATATAATAATGCAATTCTTTTTTAATCACCTGCCAAGTGCTTGAGAATTGATTTCGGAAAGATTGGGTAGAGATATGTCTCATTGAATGCTTGTTTTGATACATCAAACCTGACTGATAGCTCTGCTCATGGATGATTAGCGTTTATGTGGACTGAAAAAAAGCTGATTGCCTGAAACTCATCTGAATAAGTCATTTTCACGGTAAAGATTTGAGATGAAATAAAGTATACTTGCCTTATTTTATTATAAAAAAGAAGCGATTTAGATGGAAATTTTTCCTCTTACATGTTATAATTGTCTGCTGTTGTTTTAGAGGAGACTTGCAGCCATAAGAAAATATTATCTCTTATGTCCTTGCATTGAAGAATGTTGTATGCCTTTGGATCTCAGAATTTGGGGATGGATTGCAGGACAACTGAATTGGTTTGATAATCAATTTAGCTACTACAGATGGTACAGGTAGCAAAAGGTTTCTTGAATGCTTTCTCTGAGTCCTGATCCCCAAACTGTTGCATTAATTTTGATTTCTAACTTAAGTACAAACTCCTAATGTCTTTGCTGTCAGTGTTTTCCAAGACTTGTCGGCATTATCTGGGACATGAAGGGAATATTGAGGGGCTCTTGCAGTTGAGCCCTAAGCCTCATGGTTTAGCATCTTCTGGTTTGAGCTTGACTTTTACCTGTGGACAGATGACCACATGATATAATAATGTGTGTTTAATACTTAAAAAAGCAAGCATTGTGGGCACGTTGGGTGTGAGATTATCCCAAGCCGGTTGCTAAAGTCTTAACTGACAGCAGACAGGCTTCAGCAAAGCATCTCTGACTGATCTGTCGACTGGCAACCCCTGGGCAAAGTTGGGAGAGAATTGAATAGCTGGTTTAGAGTAATTAGCATGCAAAAGAAACTCTCCAAACTTGTAAATGTTGAAAGTGTTTTCACATAAGCAAAATGGCTGAAGAGATTTTCCTCAAACTCTCAGAGGAAATAGATGCCCTTGGACAGTAGGAAAGCCTGAAAAGTTTTAGCTCCACAGGACAATATTCTAGTATATTAACTTGTTTTCACATGCTTAACAAGGAGTTTCAGTGTAACCTTAACTACAGCTTTCTCTATATAAAAGCCCCAATTAAAAGTTCAGCTCCCGCTTTTGAACGTAAGGAGAGTAGAGTGAAAGGCTGGTGGAATTAACAGCCTGGACTGATGCACATTCAGCCTTTTGAAAAACCCTTTTTAATTCCTTGACAGCCCTATTATGAATAAAGCTCCATATTCCAGATTGTTGGCCTCGTGTTTGGATTTCCAGACTTTCTGGAGTTCAGACTTTTTACTAAATCTTAACTTTTTGGTGATTCAGTCTTTTGTATTGTAGTAGTTCTGTTTGGATGTGATTACCTACTCTCCGCCGTGGCAACATGTTGCAGAGCTTGTATGTTTTAGGGTTTTATTAGTATATCAAATGAAAAATGAACTAGTAAGAGAATTTCTAAATTAATACAAGAAAAAACCGAGAGGCATGAACCTAAACTGTCTTAGAGAGCTGCCTGTCATGCAAAATTGCTGAAAGTTCTTGTATAGAAAGGTTCCCACGCAGTATAAAGGCTGCTACTTCACCCTTTTATCACCGTTCCTGCTGCATTACAGGGGCATCCTTGTGCGCACGGTCCCCCTGCCAGAACACTTCTCTGAGGCCAAAGGCAGCCAGGAAAAGGCGTTGCAATTAAGGGTAGTCTGATAATTGAATTGTTGGGAACCAGTCTGGCACAAGAATCTCCCAAGATCAAAGGGATTCAAAGATGGTTTGAAATGACTGCTGCATCGGATACTTTTTGGCTGTGGCTCAGCATCTTAACTGGAGTATAATCCGTGGAGGTTTATGTTCATTTTAAACAGAGGGGAAGAAGACATGTAAGAATTATGGACAGGTCACATTGTTATGAAATTTATTGGCAGCTAGTTCTGAGGGAGTGTAGCTCTGTTCTAATTGTTTCTGCCATTCTAAAGTTAACCAGAGAATTTTTTCCTAAAGCAGCACCTTGCTGTGACTGGCCACAGCTGCTCTCTTTTTGCTGCTAGAAATCTGGAAGGATTTTGCCAGTGACCTCTCATTACAAAAGGTGAATGTTTTTTTTTTACTCTCTCTTCTGCAGGCATTAAACCATTTCAGTGTGACCGCTGTGGGAAAAAGTTCACCCGAGCTTACTCGCTAAAGATGCATCGCCTGAAGCACGAAGGTAAACGCTGTTTCCGGTGCCAGATATGTAGTGCCACTTTCACTTCCTTCGGGGAATATAAACACCACATGCGGGTTTCCCGGCATATTATCCGCAAGCCTCGGATTTACGAGTGCAAAACATGTGGCGCCATGTTCACCAACTCTGGAAATTTAATCGTTCACCTGAGGAGCTTGAACCATGAAGCGTCAGAGCTAGCAAACTACTTCCAGAGCAGGTGAGGTGCACAGCAAAAACCTAACAGGGAAACTTGCTTTTTTTTTTTTTGCCTTTTTTTTTTGTCTTTTTTTTCCTCTTAAATCATCTTCCTGCTTTCAGGGCAGCCTGCTGTGCTTCTCAACAGGTTGCCAGCTAATTTCAGTCAAATTCATTCTTGCGCCATTATCTGTTATATCTGGTCTGTCTTACGGTGTCTAAGGTATATAGGAGGGCACTGACGAACCGAGCGATGTGCAGAAGCTGCTTTTGGGCTACCTCATTTCTCTTTTCAGTAGTATCCGTGGGCAGCCTAATGGTGTTAAGCCATAGCATTCTATGCTGTAGTATCTGTGGAATTCTAGAAATGATTTGCTATTCAAAATCTCCTACATATCCAGTTCACTTACATAGGGAATAGACATGTGGCTTCATTTTAAGTATTTGCTTGATGGTGGGTGTTGTGGAAAGATTGCACGACTCCATACCTTCTTTTTTTTTTTTTAATTTTCTAGGTTACATATTACTAAATGATCAGACTAATAGGGTTTGAAATAGTAGGGGCTAGTTGGACATTCCTTGTTTATCAGGGCACAAATGACTTGGCATATCACACAAATGCACTTTGCTAAAGACTATTTAAAGTGTTCTGAGGCATGAGACTAGCCCTGTAGTCTCATTTTGGAATAAATGTTTGTAACCGTTGCAATTTGAGATAGAAAAACATGAAAGTAGATGAGGGAAGCTGGAGGAAGATAGATCTCACAGCTCTTAAATCTATACAGAGGACGCAGCTTGGTGTGTGTAAGTCATCTGTCTTCAGAAGCACAAAAGAAATGTTTTGTAAATGTTACAGCAGCTACAGTACCATCCCTTTGATTTCTAGACATTACGCTTTTTCCCCTACGAATCATTTCAGCATTTTGTTCTATTTCGTTATCTCAGAAGTGATGTAGGATAAAAAAATTGCAAAGCAGACCAGGAAAGCCAGTCACTGTATTTCCAACAGAATATTGTTTAAAAGTACAGAAGTTTCGTGTCTCTGGGTTTACACAGTTCTTGTTCTTAGCACTTGTGCCAACACTAGAGTGAAAGTTCTAAGGGGTGATGCCATGATTGTCGTAAGCACTTCATTGTTGTCATCAAATTAAAGTATATGATTTTAATTATCTATAAGCCTTCCTTTAGTCTGAATTTACAAACACTAGGTTTAGCATCGTTGATTGTGGATTTGGATTTGAAGCAGTGAATGCTGCTGTTGTTGAAAAGGACTGCTTTGGAACCAAAGCATATAAACTTGCATATATGTAATAGATAATGACTTGCCTCAAGTACAAACCTACACGTCTGGTGCTGAAAATTTGCAAAGACATTTTATCTTTGTTATGTGCTCATGCTCTGAAAATACTACTGGAGAGTTTGGTAGATTTTCTGTGGATACACTCAGCCGTCAGTTGGTAAGAGCAACGGAACGGTTGTCCAGAAAGGACTGAAATGGGAAGGAAGTGCAATTCTCTTCTTTCCACAGTGATACGTGTCAACATCACGAAACACCGCTGCAGCTGGCAGCCTCCCTGTGCTTTCAGCAGAACCCTTGCTTCCCCTCCTCATGCTTCTGTTTACAGCCTGTCCACTCTGAGAGGAGTGCTGCTGCTGGTTCGTGGGTGGATCTTATCTCAGTGGAGGAAAAGTCCCGCATCTTTGCTGGTGCTGAACTCCTTCTTGTTTCTGTTTTTAAAGGCTGAGTGCTCCCTTTTTTCAATGAGGTTTTCAGTGCCCTAAGATGTTCCAGGCATTAACTTTCCTTCTCATCAAGGTGATACAATCTAAACAATAAAAGGTTGCTGTGTAGGCAATATGGATGCACAAGAATGCCAAAGAGATGCCTTTGAATACGTTCTTAGTGTGTTTGAATGAGAACCAGGTTCTAGTGCTTAGTGAAGTATGTCTCTGTGATGATCTTAGAGCAATGTGAAATGCATATCTTTGTTCTCTGTGCAATGCAGTGTGTAGCCTGTGTGATGTAACTGATAGAGTGATATCGCTGATGTTTGTCTGCGAAATGACATTTCTCTTCTGTCCTTTGCCCCTCTTTTAGTGACTTCCTAGTACCGGACTACTTAAACCAGGAACAAGAAGAGACCCTCGGGCAGTATGAGCTAGGGGAGCATGGCTTTGAGAGCAACTCTTCTGTCCAAATGCCTGTCATTTCACAGGTCTCGTCAACTCAGAATTGTGAAAGCACTTTCCCTTTGGGGTCTCTGGGTGGGTTGGCAGAGAAGGAAGAAGATGTGCCAGAGCAGCCAAAGACTAATGCCACTGCTGAGGCAGCCACAGGTGACCCTCCGAAACCGGAGCTGTCATCTATTACTATTGAATAATTCATGGTTTGGTTTCATTTTTGTTCTTTGGAAAGTGCCTGTGTTTGGTCCTGTACATTTTAATTTAATTTTTTTTAAACAAAAGTGGGGAGATTTTCCCTTTTTACTTTGTAAGCTACGCTTTAAACAGAAAACTGCGACAGATGTTACATTATTTTTCATGACTGAATGATCACTTCTGTGAAAATATTTAAGACTGAATGCACAAAAAGATCTTGTCAGAACATCATGGAAGCTGTGATACACTTCTAAAGAAGAACAACTGATTCAGATCACTTTAACTATTTCTTCTTCCACAGTTAGAGCAGCTCATTAAGTTTCTCTTGCTTCTGCAGACCCTCTGGTTAAGGGAAGGAAATCAGAGGAAACCTTTTTAAAATGACAAACAAAAGGATGCATTGGGAATCATTATTGAACAGTTTTGTCTAGTTATGAGTGGATGCTTTAATCTTCTGCATAAAAAAATGACACTTCCTATCTCTGTGCCTGCTGTTTTCAAAGCGCTTACTGTAACCCTTTTCTTGGAAATGGTAAGCATTTTTGAAATGAGCAGTCGTACACTTTTTAAAAACACTTCGTCCCTTTTTCATCTCAGATGAATCAGTTTTGACAAACCAAGTGATGTCATGCCAGGTATTCCTACTTCTTATATTCCACTCCTTTTAGAAACTGCTTGGTCAAATAGCCTGTCCAGATTTGCCCATCTCCAAGGTTTGGCGTGGAAATACCGCGGTCAGGAAAAGTCTAACAATGCATGATGAATTGAGGATGATAGAAAAGTATATATCCGTGCAAGCCTGACAAATATCTCATGACTGAATCTTTCTGTAGAAGGGGAACCACGTCTGAAAATGAAGGTTTTCCCAAGCTGGAATTCTTAAAATCGTGGCCAGATTGTTGGCAGTTCTCGTCACTTCCCCCTGTTATATATACAGTATTTTTACTAATCTCCAACAGCTAGCTAGAAGGAGTTTACAGATGGGAAAAAATGAGCTCTTTTGTGTGTTATTGCACCTTCTTTTTTTGTTTAGACATATGCATGTATAGTTTCTGAGATTTTTATTAGTCTGTTTTGGACAAAACAAGCAATTTATTCTCTTTAGAGGCCAACTTTCTAACCCAACAGGGGGTTGTTTACAAAAAGCCTATATAGCAATGATGAATTGTTCCTGTTTCAAAACATTTTAAATCCTTGCCAGCTCGGTTTATTAAAGGCCATTACTCCAGCTACATACACGGCTCAAGTAAGCAATAAATTGAAAGATCTGCAATTTCATTTTTCCATATTTAGACAAAGCTGCAAATTTAGGGTGTGGGATTTTCAGAGCAGTGTTTTGTCGAGGCTGTTTGGGCTATAGTACTGCTTTGAAACCTAAATTAGGAAATACGTTAGGAGGTTTGTGATTTTTCTTCTTCTGAAGTTAACTCAGTGTTTAATGCCAAATGCCTATCGCCTACAGATGACATGCTGAGCGAGTAGGTATTACTTGATCTTAGTATTCCAAAGGCATGATATACTCCCTTAGTTTTGAATCTTGTGTTTTTAATTTGTTGTTTTCTGTCCGGATTTGGTTTATGCAAACATGAGGAGCAAATGAAACCAATAGGAAAGGTTGCTCCTGAAGAAACAGAAGACACAAAAGTCAAATTATACTGCAAGATCAATTTGTATTCAGTTAATTTAGGCAGCTCTGATACTCTGCAGGTCTGAGTTGTTTCTACTAATAGCCAGCTTTTGTAAGGAAAAAAGATTATTGCCCTTTGGAAAGAGCTTAAAGGGTTTCAGTGACTTTAACCATTTTTCTCCACTGTGTTTAGGTAAAAAACACACATTTTAGTTAAATAGGGTGAAAACAGTTGGAATTTAAGTCCTTTCCAAGTTACTGGAATGAAGTTTCTCTACCAGATCCAAAGGGTGTTTGAGAAACATGCTGCAAAGAAGTTCTCTGCTACAATTCAGTCTTGTGTGTCTACCTTTGTAAGTCTTCTTAAAAGGGCTTGAAGGAGAAATTCTTTTTTTGGCTTGCTGTACTGTGAATTAGTCCAGTGTCTGTTGATGGGCTGAATTTAAAGACCAGTTCTCTTCCACTGCTGATTTCTATAACTGAGAAGCCAGTGAGACAAGAAAATGCCTTTTGCTGAGTTTTATCCTGAATTATAGGGCTGTGACGCTGAACTCAAATACATTATTTTCTTTTTTTGTAATAAGTCTTTCCAGGTATATGAGAATCCTTTGTGATTCATGTAGTATAAAGTACTTACACAGAAACACTTTCCCAGACGGTACAGATGTAACAATTAAAGGTGGTCAGATACAGATGAACATAATCTTATGTTAGAATCTGATAATTTTCACCCATTAGATACTTTGCCAAACAGTTTATTGGTGAGGAGATATGCAAATACAGAATAGATTTATCTGGATATTGGATTTTTAATACTTAAAATTTTATGTCAGAAGGCAAACCAAAGAGAAACAGGGAAAAAAAGTTAAAAATACTTTGTAGCACGAATCTGTTCTTCCTTGAAAAGAAATGAGTATCATTAACTGTTAACACCTTGGTACAAGGCAAGTCACGGGTTTCATTGCTTATTGCACTGTGTTACACATTATCTTTCCAACCCTGTAATCTCTCTGTAACATCTTAATTTAGTTCTCACTTTTCAATCTGATTCGACTGCAGGAACAATAGAGTTCCTAGAGGATTTTTATTTGTTTGGTTGGTTTAGGGTTGGGTTTACTTGTTAACATTTTCCTGTTTGTAATTGTTTCTTGTTAATATCTCTTTTCTCCATAGAAGTGAGCACAGATTATGTACCAATATCATTTTATTTCTTCTCCCTAACTTGTTGGAAGTGTTCAGTTCTTTGACATACTGGTGTTCTTCACAGGAGAGATGTAAAAACATAGGACATTTTAAAACTGTCTCTGTTGCTAGTATACTTAAATTCCAAATTGAGCGAGATAGATATGTAACTAAGCTAGAAGAAACTCACCTTAGACTACACCTGGGATTAAACCTAAAGCATAGATTTATTTCAATATATTATCCGAGGGTTTTGAGCTCTGGCCTGCATTTTCTTTTTTCTGTAATTTTTTTTTCCTTTAAAATATTTTTTTCCTCCAAAACCCCCCTCATTATTTGGTATGCATTTTTATTTCTGCTTGGCAAGGATCACAGAATAGTTGAGATTGGAAAGGACCTCCAGAGATGATCTAGTCCAACTCCCATGCTCCAAGTGGAGTCAGCGAGAACAGGTTGCTCAGTCCAGGCAGGTTTTGAATATCTGCAAAGATGGAGACAAAGATTGGTATGTTTAGATGGAATTTCTTGTATTTCAGTTCGTGCCCCTGACAAAAGTCTGTCTCCATCTTCTTTAGCCCCTTCTATCTGGTAGTTTCACACATTGATAAGATCCCCCCATAGCATTCTTTTCTCCAGGCAAAACAGTCCGAGCTCTCAGCCTGTATGGCAGATGCTCTGGTCCTTTCGTCATCTTCGTGGCTCTTACAAGTTGTTCAGAATTTCTTCCAAATAGCTAGAGGTATGACCCGTTGCAGCAGTTTCTTTGTCAACGAGTCATCTCCAGATTCATTCACAAACTGATTTATGTCTCGCTTTTGCATATCCTTTTCCTGTGTGGCACCGATCTTTGCACTGAGTGGAAAATCCTTTCCTCACCCATTTATTTTGCAAGCAGAGTGCCTTCACTACTGCAGAACCAGCAAGGTTCTGCCGTATGCCAGGGACCCGGATTCTCGGAGTCTGTGCAGGGTCTTTACTCCTTGCATATTGTGTAGAGCAGTACGTCTGATGGGAGCAATGGGAAAGGAAAGGATAGCTTTGCTCCCGATTTAATGTGGTGTTTTGGGAGAGGGGAAAAAATTCAGAAGTTTTCTGTTTCCCCACAAATGGAAGATAAAAAGAAGGGATGTTTTAGCTGTGCGGGAGATTTGGACAAGTTGTTAAGGGTTTGTTTTGTTTTTCGACGCAGACACGTAGCACAACTGCCCTGGAAATCCATGGGGATGCCTACACATTCGGCAAATTAAGCTCCCCGTCAGAACTGCTTGTCACTGTTCTTACACCACATTAGAAAAGATGTGTGTTCCTGATGATTTGTCTGTCTTACTACAGTTTGAGATCAGTTGTCAGGCTCGCAGATACTATGGTCAAGTCTCTCATACTGAGAGATGAGTAGGTTATTGAAAATGGTTCTGGGTTCACATGTATCTTGAGTCTAAAAGGTGTGAATTTAAGCTTTTTTTAAAAAGTAATAGCTGCCAATGCAGTAAAATATATTTTATAAGACTATGATCCCTATATGTCCCTTACGGGATGGAATTTTATTGTTTTTAAGCTATGGTTTAAAGTTTTTATATGAGGGCTTCAGTCGCTTCTTGGTTGCTGGCTTTCCCCTCCAGCCCCAGGATGTAGGAGCACTTGAGACTATTGCCGGTCTCTCTCTGAGACAAACCATGAAGCATTTTGTATGCAAATAGAACGGGAGCTTTGTGCACCCTGCAGGGATGGAGAAAACACAGATGTAGGAGCCCCCGTTGCTCCTACATCCATTGCAACTTCCACACCATCAGAATATGGAAAAAAGCTAATTTTCATTCAGATCGATTATGTTTGAGTTTTGCTTACAAGGTGAAACCCGGTTTTGGAGGGTTCTCATCTCCAGTTATGGACATAATAAATTCCATAGCATCTCGATGACAGATAAGAGGGTTCAAGGCCAGACGGTGCCTCGGCCACGTCAGAGGTCCCTACTAAACAGAGTCGGTTCAAAGTGTTTTGAGGAAATGTACCATAAAAAACCAAATGTGAATTCTTTTAATGCAACAGTACTTAACTGCTCTGGGTTTTTGTTAACTCGATGTGTGCTATCACAGTAATTCAGTGTCCCACAGGTCTCACCTAGAAATCTGGTTGCACTAAAACAAAAAGCTGAATGAGTTTCTGGTGCTGCCAGCCTGTGTGGCAACTGTACCTACAGTCTTCCTGAGGGTTGCTGAAGTCCCCAGAGGAGTGATTTTGTTTAACCATTCGTTTAGCTGATGCATGCTTTTGATATTCTGACTTATAGCCCTGGCTACACAAAGTTCTTGGACAGCTTCTTTGCCCTACTCCTGCAGTGCCTTCACTCTAGGTGCTGCCCTATGGTGAAACCCCGAAGAGGGAAAAGAGTAAGCTGGAGGAAAAAAAAAAAATGTGAATTAAATTATTGTTGGGCTTCTTTGTACATTTTAGTAACAGTGAAACCCCCTTAACTGTGCCAGTCTCCGGTCACCAGCCGTATATCCAGTCGTCATCTCATCCACAGTACAGCTTCTCTTGTTGATGCTGGCCACAGCTAGATTACTTGGCATGTTTATTGACTTAACAGAATTGTTTTTTGGTTTTTGGTTTTGTTTTTTAATGTATACGATGTTTAAATACACTTCACATTTTATATAATACTATCTGGCTATTAGTATTTTTCAGGAACCATAGTTCTTGGTGGCTATATATATTTTTGTGACTTTTTTTGTAAACTAAGTGCCGTTTCAACGTTACAATCATTTTTAGAGTTATTGTAATCAATGTGAATATCATGTTTTTTCAAATCTGTTCTGAGCCTGTAGTGTTTGCTTTGTGATCATATGTGTAATGTATATATTCTGTATAGTTACATTGTATTGAAATACTAGCTTGTTTGATATAAGAGAAGTATGTATTGGGTACCTTTTTGCTAGCCTGGTTGTTTAATCTTTAAAAAAAAATGTTCTAAAATACAAAAAAAAATCTCCAAACTGGTCCCATTATAGGTCAAAATTAAGGGGGGGAGAAAAACTAGTTTTGAGTGTCTTTGGATAGAAACATGAAGCTAAGATTTTTCATTAAAATATTAATGTTTTATGGAGTATATCTTTGCTTTGTGTCGTTATTTAACTATACCAGAGTTTGTCTTACAGTACAAAAGACTGGCTTTGACCTTGTGTAAGAAGGTGCAACTCTGTTGCTAGTGCTACATTCTCTTACAACTTTTGCTTATAATTACTCTCAAAGTAGTTGAGTATGAGGAGTCCTCACTGTTGCTGAAGCTGTCATTGGGAGGAAGGTAGTTTAAAACAAAATAAGTTTAATAAATGATTGGAGACGTTACATGAGTAAAGAGTATTAAGAATAAAGTACACATTTCTGTTTAATTTTCCATTGTATATTACAATGCCTTTTGTTAATGTTCTCTTTTAGGCTGTATTCTGCAGAAGCGGTGGGGCCATCTTTTGAACAGGGTTTTATTGATGGAAAGCCAGCCAAGAAATGAGCCTAATCAAATTAGTCAAAGGAGAAGATGTTTAAAAAGGACAGTAGACAGAGTCATTGCGATCGCAGCTGTGAGCATCAGAATAGTCATGAAACAGCCTAGAGTTATGGGACTTAAAATACAGCTCTGCCGTTTCTGGCAACCCTTGCAATTAAATTAATTTGCCTCCTACAGACCCACCTGTCTGACCGAGCTGGAGTGCTGGCTGGATCAACACGTAGCTAGGGCACAGGTAGGAAAATGGAAGTTTTGTAACTGCTTGGCTGAAATGATTATGACTCTGCCCGGTAGCCTATGTGAGTAACAAGCAGGCTGCTGTGATTAATACACTAGCGGTCAAATTGTGTTCAGCAGCTGACACGGGAGTGAAAATGAAAATGGAAAAGCATTCCATGGTGCAGAGTAAGCAGCCACAATGAACCCTGGATGGAGGGGTTTGAGAGGTTTTAAATTCCGAGTTCTCATTTTCCAGAGGACCTTGCGTAGGGAGAGAAGTATTTTATCAAAAGCGTAATTGGAAGAGGGAACGTATCTGGTGAAGGCTTTGGAGAGAATGAAAGTTTGAGATGTAAAGGCTTTGACTCTGTCGGTCTCCTGTAAAAGCAAGAATTTTTCTTCTTTGAAGACAGACAGACCCAGTTAGAAGTATGCAGTGATGCTTAGCAGACCATTGCAGATCTACAGCCTGTATGACTGTGTATGAACATACAGTATCCTAAAGCTAAGGCAAGACTGCTAAAATGCGTACCTTTGATGGATATCGAGGTTCAGACTTGGGACTCGAGCGGATTTTTCCAAAGCACAACCATATGTTTAAGTTCAGTTTGAAACAAGAATTTTTTAGACGTCCTTAACAAGGCAAATGTACACTGTTTAAGTTATTTTGTGGCTTCCTTATAGTGTTTAAGCATTTTATTTCTGACGGTAATGAAGTACTGTTTCTTTTGCCCAGAGGAGAGCGGCTGAGATGGGATTGCACTCATAGCTACCGAGAATGTAGTAGAGCAGGGAACTGAGTTCTCCCAGGGCTTACTGCACCATTCCTCCGTATGTGATATCCTGGTGAAAATGAAGCTGCTAAGAGAAACCTGGCTTGGATTATGTCTGAAGTGCTTTTCACAAGCTGCTTGTGCATGCTGCATCTCCAGAGTCCTGAGCGTAACTGTCATCACCGTTCTTAGAGCAGAGATTGCGGTGAGACCGTGAGCAAGCAGTGAGGGTAAGTGTGTACGTGTTAGAGCCTCAGTTACAGCTCAGAGACAGTGGTTTTCAGTCATTCTGATTTTTTGGGAACTCCTAACACTTTTTTCAGACATACACTCTGGAATAGCAGATTGGCACTTACTGATAGTAGCCCGGATTTTCTTAGTCAGCTTTCACGAATCCTTTTAGAAATAGGGCACAGACACCCGGAGTGAAAACTAAAACTGTCTTTGCAAGCAGCCTTGAAGGCTCGAGTTAATTGCCCTTGATCATGAGTTGCCTTTGTCTCAGTCACAAGGTCTCCTGGTGAAGATTAGAGAGCAACTCATGGGGCATCTATTTGTGTATCTCACTTGAACCTTTGATTGTTGAGATTTGAACTCTTCTATCTAAATTTTGAAGTTAATGACCTCAACATAAGAGCAGTGCTTTGCTCAACTGTTTGTTAATTTTTTGCTTGGCTGTGCCACCATCGGTGACTCTTAGGCACCCCCCATTTCAAATACAGCTGATTGGAAGTGGGAGTGTCCTGGAGAATACATCCGCTGCATCTGGCTAAGCTGCATTCCCGGTCTTCCATAGATGCTCAGGCCCTGTTTTGTAACACTCTCATAATTTAGAAGATAACAATTTTTTTTTTTCGCAAAGTACTGCTTGTCCCCTGCGCACACAGGCGCGCGCACACTCAGAATCTGTATGTGCTCATTCAGAAGGAATTTTGAACAACGACCGTACAAAAACATCGATTGACCAACTCTTTCCTTGCTGCTTCCCTACAGAAACAGCTGGTATCGCTGTCTTTTTCTCTGTTAATTCTCATCGGATGAAACAGGTTACTCGCTTAAGCCTCCAGCAGGAACCTTGCTTTGCTCTTCTGTTAGCCCTTACAAACTTACCGTGAGTTCGGAGGGAAAAGGAGAGGCACGGTTTCCTGCAATCTGTGCTCATCTCTAAAAAAAACTTCTCCACGGTGAGGCAGGACTTAAGATATTAATTGTAAGGAACCAGATATTTTGTGGTCTTGAGAGGGGTTTTTTTAGACAGGAGGAGTGTTGATGGTACTTCAGTATATTTTTCCCTCTAGTTTTTTCTCCTTGTTTAGGTATGAAGGGACATTGAATAAGTATGGGCAGTATTTATTTACACCAAAACAAAGCACAGTCTGTAATTATTTGTTGGCTTAAAGCATTTACGTCTGCAGTGCAGTATAGCTTTCAAGCTACCTTGGGCCCAATATAGCTGTGAGAACGCCCCTGGCATTCGTGCCTCTAGAAGGACAGAAAACTAATGGTAAAATGGATCATCTGAATTCTCTGGAGGCAGGGGAGAAGTCTCCCGGGTGAGTACAGCTCTGAGTCAAAGGGGAATGGCCAGAAGTGTTGGGAGAGGAGCAGGGAAACCACGAGGTGTTTGGGGGCCGGCGGAGGAGGTGACTCTCGATTCCAGGATCATTTTTGTGTCTGTAAGTGAAGAAGATGTTTTGACACACACACAAGAAGAAACGTTCCCTCAGGGTTTGATGCTTCATCACTGGAGGGTAACAGTCCACTGGCTTCAGAAGAGCGAGGTAAATGACAATCTCAGTCCACTTAAGCATTTACATAGTCTGCCTTTCCAAAAATGTGTTTAAATCGCTCCTTAAGAGCTTACTCTTTTTTTTTGCCAATTGCTTCCCTGACTCAGCAGAGTGTATTTTATAGCCTGTGTATTAATGGGGTGCACAGGGCTGGTTTTGGAGTTTATGTGCATAAACAGACCCTCGCACTGTGTAAAACAAAACTGGAGAGAAAAGACACCAAAGCCCAGGACTAATAGGCAACAGAGCTCAGAAAACCAAAACATCTCTCCAGGGCAGGACTTCATCTTCCCACAATTTAAACAAGAAAAATAACAAAAATCCTAACAAAACCTTTTATATAACTTCAGTGTTGCAGTGATCGGTTTCAGGGTTGACGTGACAGCAATTATAAACAACAGTTATGCAACTGCCTCGTTGATTGAATTGAAATTAATACAGAGGAAGAAAGAGCCAAACAAAAAGAAATGGCTTTGGGTTGACTGGTTATGTTTTAAATAAATAAAAAAGTGCTCCGGTCATCCTCTTTTTCAGAAGTGAGTGCAAGCCCAGGGTGAAAAATCTTGATGAACAGACAAAGTGAATTGCTCTTTCAGGTTCTATTTGTGTTAGAGGCAGAATTTTGTTTATCTTCTAAGGCTTACAGCTCCTTGGGTTTTTTTAATCTGTCAGTGAGGTAATTCAATATTTTAATTTTGCTCGAGTTCCTTCTACTTTAAAACTCTTTTTAAAAAAAACAACTTTTTAACACGTTGTGTCATTGGGTGTTGTGCTTCCAGAGTCACTGATTCACGCCATCCGAGGAGAAGGCCCACAAACACGTGTGCCTACACATTATTTCCTCCGCTCGCCATCTGGCAGGCGTTCAGATGTTTTTGAGCGGAACTGGAGGCAACCTGGCTGCTGCGCATTGCGCGGGCAGCGTCTGGTGTCTCAGAGAGCAATGCTTCCTTACAGTGAATACTGTTTGAATTCATGTAAAGAAAACTCTGGGCAATTCTTGGTCTAGCTGGCTGTACTGGCAAAGCCTGAGTCCTGCCTGTGTTGCACAGGAGCGGTGCAGAGCTCATTTTCTGTGATCTGTCTGATCGAGGCAGGATGCAATTACTGTTCAGTACCCTTAATGGTTTTGGGCAGACATGAGCCAACCTCCTGGAATTAATTTGCCGTTGTGAGGTAGGTGTATAAAACAATGCTAGGGTGGATCTCTTATCAAAGAAATCCTGTTCCTTTTCTGTTTCTCCACGATTTCTCCTGTTGAGTCCTACTGCAACAGGTTCAGTGAGAGAGGAGTCAAGCAAACCTGCAGAATACAGCACATCCGTACACGCCTGCTCAGCTGTGATGAGCCTTTTGCTGGATTCCCTGCCAGGTCTGCCACAACTAGACGTTGGTCTGTGCAATCATCTCGTTGTCCTTGCTTGCCTTTCCTGCTTCCTTCCTTCCTTCCGTCTGTTGCTGTGGATTCTAAGGGAGCAAGGGAAAAGTGAAAGCTCGCATGGCCTCTGACATCTCTCCAAGCTAGAAATAAAGCACTGCGAGGTTAAATTTTATGTTTTGCTTAGCCTTCACCTCTGGAGACATGAAAAGAATTACAGGAGCTTGATCTATAGCGTGGCTAGGCAGCTGTGATGGGTGCTTTATTAAAGTCCATAGCAATCAAGCTAACACAAACCAGAACCTTTCCCTGGAGCTTTATGTCACCCTTTAAAAAGTGATGGATGTTTTGCAGCAGGAGTGGGGAGAAATCAGTAGGTTAGGTCAAACTGCACAACGTGATAACCAGAACAATTAATAGCACTTGATGTGAAATAGCAAGCTCTTGGCTCCTCCAGGATTATATGGTTTATAATCCAGGACAGATTGCCTTGGAAGTATGGCTCTCATCAAAAGAGTGGCTGCAGAGCCCTCGGTAGAATAAAGCTGTTCCATGGAGATGATCCTTTTCGCTGTCTGTGATGCCCTAAGTAGTTTTTTTGCTACTGGTTTTGCCCCTCTTTGTCTCAGTGCTGTGGGAGCAGTGCAGCTTTGGGGGAGGGAACTGGCTTCCTTTCTTTCCAGAACTGGCAGCTGGACTGTTCGCTGAACTCTGGTGGCAACGGTGCCTTTTCCCCAGCAGTTGCCATTTGTGCAAATTCACTGAATCAGCTGCAGAGCTGTAACTGGGCACGATCTGTTTTTCTCTTTATTGCTAGTGATGATGCCAGAAAGCCTGCAGCTTGAATTCCCAGCCCAGAGTGGGTTTGCAGGACCTGTGCTCTGAAAAAGCCTTTCTTTTGTTTGCTGTCCAACACAGAGGCTCTGAGCTGGGTGTCGGGAGAGACAAAGAACCTAACAGCACAGAATGCATCTTGCTTGACATACCAAGGCACATTTTCCTCTCCTTCAGCACCTTGTCTATTTTGATCCCTTAATTAACCTGAGACATTCCATTTTCTAGGTATCTGCTAGTAGACCAGGCAGCTACTTATGTGTCTTCTTTCCTAAAACCAGAAAAGCAGGAATCAAACCACAGCACGAGGAATGAAAGAGAAAGAGGTAATTGCTGCTGAACGTCACTCTTACCCAGAGATAAAAACCAGCCTCCTGGATCTCCTTGCCACCTCAATGTACGCGGGGGCTATAGGCGTAAGTCTACACTCCATCTCCTCATATAAGTGCATAAAATTCATTACTGTGTTTTTTTATCAGGGCGATCAAGTACATCCTCTTTTCTCATTAAAGCTAACTTTATTCTTAAACTCCTGAAGAGAGACAGGGGGGATGAAGAAATGTAGTTTTGCTTTTCTAAAAGTGCCTTGGAAAGAAAATTACTGGAGTATTGTAATTATTCCCAAAGCAGGAATATAAAACCCGCAAAACTGGAAACTAATTTTCACTGCAACTGTTTAATTTAGAAAGTAACTTTCGTTCTGAGTTGGTGGTTCATTTTGAAAAGACAGACTTCTTTTTTTTTTTTTTTTCCACAAAATGCCTCTGTGATTTTTAAGTTTCCTCCTGAAAATGTCTCCGATTTTTTTTTCCATGACATACCTTGCTATTTAAGGTTTTCTTCCTGACTTGGAAGATGAGGTAATTTCAGATCATTAACATTTTTCACAAAGAGGATGCAGTTCCCTGCAGGACTCTGGCTTAGCCTTTTGGCAGGCTCGGGAAGCCAGCACTCCCTTATTCACGTCATGTTTGGTAGTTTGGCTTTGGGGCAGAGGGGGTTTTGTCATGGCTTTGAAGGCTAGAAAACAAACCCTTAATTCCCCGTGTGAAAACCTGAAGGAACTGTGCTAGAAGATGGCAGCCCACTGTAAAAGTGCATTGAGAAGGGCAGGTATTTGCAGCCCGCTTTCAACTGTGTGTAGTTCCATTGCCGTAAGCATGGAGCAAAATGCTTGCCCCCCCTATTCTATTTATAGAAAACAAAGATAATATCATTAGAGCAGCAGAGAGGCTGGACTTAGTCAATTGCGTTAGCATATTGGTAGAGTTTAGGTTCCTCTCCTGGAAGATTGTCCGTAACAAAACAATCTGCTTAATTACTCCTAGGTCCAGCAGCCTTGAATGAGAAAAAACAGATTTTGCAAAGTAAAACCAGTTCTGCTGTTGCCTTTCCTGCACATTGTCCTTAAACAAAGCCGTGACATCTCTGCATAACCTTGTAGTGGATGAACGTCAAGTCTCTAAGCCAGGTCTGAATTTAGCTGGTGTTTTTTTATCTCCAGAGGTGTTTCATTAGCTCAATTACAAGTGACATGTTCCACTATGCGCTGCTGACTGAACAAACTCAGCCAACCTAAATCCCTCTCCAACTGGAATCCAATTAACCTCTTACTCCCCCTTCCTTTAATCCCCCATGCCCCATGGCTTGTTCACAGCCACACCTTTTAAAGAAGACCAAAGTAAACTACCTGAGATAACCACGTACTTAACAACTAGAGGTGTTTGTACTTGATTTTTTGATTCTGTTGGGCTTGGGTGTATGCTATTATTGTGCAAAAAATAAGAGCTGGTGTCCAGTGAGAGTCTTCTGTTTGGGCAAGGGTCTGTCCCAGCGTTTGCCATATGGGCACTTTCCGTGCCTCACTGTCTCCATCTGTGAAAGACGGGCGTGATCACCCTCAGTAACGTGTAGAAATGTTGAAAGCATTGGATGCGGACCTCTGTGTAACTGCAGGGACCACCCAGGGACGTAACTGTTGTTGCGAACATGCTTGCTGACGATTCGGTTTGCTTATATGAACTTCAGATCCTGGTTAAGCGTTGTTTTGAAGGTAGTTAAGGTGTTACACCGGCTTCCTGCTCGGGGCTGAGTTTTGCCCTAGATCCATTAATGTTTTGGCAGCAGCGCTTCCTTGCTGGTGTTGTCAAGACAGTTAGATGCTGAAGTCATCAGGAAGGCATATAACCCTAAATGGATGGGTTGGATCAGCGACCTACTTTAACATGCAAGTCTTGCACAAGTCTGACCTTCTCCACACGATCCACCCTGAGATCTCGGCAGCACAGGCCGTGTCCAAGCATCCTCTGCGCTGTCATGTGTTGAAGTCTTCCTAGCAAGGCAGCGAGTCCATCAGCTGGGGCCAGGAGCTGTCATTTGGAAACCCCGAGGGCTTGATTTGGCTACAGCCTTGCTTTGCAAATCCACACAAACATCTCATTTTCTTTCTTTTTTTTTTTTTTTTTCCATTGTATCCACAGTCCGTGTCTTGAAGATCTTGCACGCCCTGTGAGTTAGGGGTAGGATTATTATTGGAATTTTGTCTGCTTGTGTGCCTAAATAAGCTCTCAATCTGGGCTGAGATTTAGGCTACAGCAGTTGTTAGTTTTTGTGTTGTTAGCAGACAGTTATTTTTTTAAAATAGTTCTGTTTTTGTTCTACAAGCATTTTCCTCTGAACGTGACTACAAGAAATAAACAGTTAAACTCATCGAGAGAGTGGCGTAAGTGTGCTGTTGAGGACAAGCGAGCCCTGGGGACTGATCAGAACAGGTTACAGCAGAGGCATGGCGTTACACCCCATAAACTGAGGAATACAGCAGAAAACATCCAGAAAAACTCAGTATCTTCCAGTTAGGATGCTCCATGCATTTTGTGGGTCTTGGATCGGCATGATCCAACTCTGTGTTCTGGCCAAGCCTGGTTTTGGAAGTGTTGCTACAAACGGCACTGTAAAATTTGGTATCTTGGTAGGGTTTCACTTTTTATTCCTGTGAGTTTGAATAGGCTGGGAGTTGGGATGAGTGCGGATGGGATGCACTGGTGGGGCAGCACGGGCAGATCATCCAGACTGCTGCGTGCCGGTATGGATATCCGTGCGTGCACTTGTGCAGCTCGCCGAGTGATAAACCAGGATGAATGCCCTGTAACGTGGGAAGGCAGCGATCAGGCTGTGCTTAACTGCAAAGTCAATGCAGAGAAAACTAGTCTGGCCAGGTTTTCCTCAGACAATTATCTATTTATTCTCTTCATATAACATCTCTAAATCCTTTTTTGGCTTTTCTGCTTTAATTTTTCTTTCCTCTCCTAAGCTGCACATCCATCCTTCCTATCTTTTGCCGTCTAAGGCCCCTTCTTGCCAGTGGTCCCAGCAGCCATCAGACACAGCGCACATCTCCCCGCTCCCCTCGTCATCGAAAACAGCAGCCTTCCTCCTCCCTCCGCCGCACCCCCGGGCAGCTCAGGACTGAGCTGATCTAAGCCTGCCTCCAGGTACTTTCCTCATCTCCTGAGCCAGGCTGAGACATTTGCAGGTGTCTGTTGCACAGATGAACGACATCCCTCGGTGCTTAGGGCCGTTGGAAATCTGCACAGTGTTTCTGTGGCTTTAGCCTCTCTTCATTTAATGTTCTCTTTTCTTGGAGATGTTTTCTTTCTGCCTATCCCCCTTAAGAGGTCAAGAGCTCCCACAGGGAGGTTAGCCGGTAGTTTTCCGTGCATCCAGACTGCTCTGCACACGAGTGAATTTGTTCTGTGATAATACAGCCGAGAAGGCAAAACCGCAAGTAAATCAGACTGGGGATTTTTCCCACTTTTAATAACAGTTTACTATTCTGTAAGTGCATGTAAAGCACATGCCCTATTCCCCCAGCCAAGGAGCTTGACAGCTTGTCAGCAAGAACTACCATAGGTCTAGAGTGACTGATTTATACAAGTAAAACCACACGTGCCAAGACCTGGCAGCAGCTTGCTCCCACTTTTTTTTTGTTGTAACGACTTGGCAACCCTCTCTTTTCTCCTTCATCCAAACTTTTGCCTTTTATAGTCTTTGAATAACGCCTTTTTCTTTTTTTTTTTTTTTTTTTTTAATGTATGTAGCAGTTTCCCCTCCCTTCTCTTTCAGCCGTTTGCTCTCCTTATCTGAATTGGCCGTGGGACAGGAGATCTTGGCTTCACAACAAGCAGTTCTTGAGTGAGTACACACAATCACAAACCTGACTGCACACGGACTCGGGCTTTAGTGCACGGGGGTGGGCGCATCAGGGCTTCGTAACGCTTCCTTACCTGTGCTCTGATATTCCCATGCTTGTGTGTCGGACATGCTTGTGCTAAAACTTTCCTTCCTTCGCAGAAGCAGGTGCAGCCACATGAGTTCACGCTGGTGCGATCAAGCGTTTATTAACGATGATTCTCATGTTCTCAGTGTAAAACACTCATTTAGGGAATTACACAAATTTGGGTGCATATCCAAGTGGGAATCCTTACACGCACGCATACACAAATGTATATAAACCACCCTGGGTAAGCGTATGGCCTCCAACATAGATTCAAGCTTTATTATAGAGGAAGGTTTATTGGTTTGCTCTGTCTCACTCCAGCCTGTACTGAGGTATCGGCTCATACGTGGCTGCGCAGCCACGCGATTTCTCAGACACACGCATTCTTAGGCACAGACAGTCTCTCACACATAAGCTTATAGATTTATGATTTGTTGTGAGAGTGGAAAACAGCTGCTGCGGGCTAATCAAATACAGCAGAAGATTTAATGCAAAATATTGAAAAACACTGTCTGGTAGGAGGGTGAAATTCTTAAAAACATGCTGGTCTCGTGGCGCTAGGCCAGTGCAAAAAGATTTGCACCTGGCCACGATAAACGTCAGCAGTGGGTCTGGAGGAGGCTGCTTCACCCTTAGAGGGCTTGCAGATGTACAGGCGAAAATTCCCGGTGGGTTTGGCCATGCAAATAGTCCACGTAAGTCTGAGGCTGTGGCTTTCCACGGGCACGCAAGCAGAGCTGCTTAGCCTGGACTGGTAGGAAAGATGCGTAGTCCAGCTCAAGCACAAGCTTTGTTGGCGGAGCAGGTTGAAGTCCTCGCTCCTGGCTCACTTCTGCCCGCCTCTGGACAAATGCAAAGCCTATTTCTCTGGGGCTGTCGGTTCAGCACCTTTCACCGGTAGCGCTCAGGCTGCAAAGGCTTGGAAATAATTAACTGCAAAGGAAAGAATTTCATCTCAGGTTTCTGGTGACTGACGACACAGGCAATTTAAGATGCCACAAGAAGCTCAGGCTGGGATTATTCCTCTGTAACTCCCAGCACTGCTGCTTGCCAGCTTAGTGGCTGTGTTGGAAGCAATTGAACTAGATTAATACCTTGTGGATTCAAACTATAAACTTGCACGGGTTTGGAGTTCTGGGGCTGGGCTTAGCTGAGCACAGACTAGAGCTGCAGCACTTGCAATGTTCTCATCTCCCTTTCCTGTTGCCGGGAGGTGGGATTTCTCAACGCAGTTTTCCCCTTTCTTACCTGGCAGGTAGATCCATCTCCAAAGGTGAGACCACAAAGGGCTGGGCTGTGAAAATAGCACAGGATCAATCTTCAAAGTGTCCTTTGAATGAAACCTTGGCTTGGCAGCCTCAGCAGGTCTGTGCTGCCCCTCACTCTCTGGAAAATGGAGCGTGTGGCTCTTGCTTCCTTGGGTGCGAGGCAGAGAAAATGTGATACCTGACAAGGTGCTCAGATGTTGTGAATAAAGGACAAGTGTATTTTGGTCTTGTCTGCTCTTGGTCTGCAGCAGGAGATGAGACGTTCCTGCTCCGGTAGTGGTTTCAGCTGCAACTTTTGTTGCCATCTCTGTTGTTGCTGGTGGTGGGTTTAGTCCCTGTTATTTACCTACAAATGTGTCTTTCTGCTTGGAGACTCCACAGGCAGAACCAGCAAGTCACTTCTGTGCACCCTTCTGTGAGCTGAGAAATGAGATTTTTCTGAAGAGCAGGTCCTAGGCTGGCTGGTTTGGCACATGCCTCTCTGCACAATCTTCAGCCAACAGCTTACACCCGGTTATTCCTGGATCTATCCCACCCACATGTGCTGCGAATGCCTCCGTATCCTGGCGGTGTTTTTTGGGCTCATCAGGTGAACGGTGCTGTTCAATCTGTTCTTTGCACATCAACATATCGGTGAACCAAAACCGGGCTGATGGGCACCGCTCTGCCCAGGAGCCCATCTTCCCTTTCTTCGTGGGTAGACAGCCCTGGGTGGCATAAAGTACACACTGAGACGCGCCATTTGGGGATATGAGAAGCATCTGTTCCTTCCAGATGTTCAGTCATCTTATTGTTTGTTAGATTTGAGGACAGGAACCCCCGTCAGTTATGTGAGGCACTCACTGTTCTTAGATGTCCGGGAGAGTGTGTGGGGCTGGGGGGGAGAATTGGCTTCGTGTGATGCCAGCAAGGAATAGAGGCAGAGGTTTCGTGCTTTTTTAGAAAACACTTGAAAGGCCTTTGAGCTCTGGCTGATCTCCATTGTTCGTGTGCTTTCCGGCAGCAGAACGAGAGAAGAAGAATGGAAAGAGGCAAGAGAGGAGAGCTGAGAATTCGAACTGGAAGCCTTTCCCGTGCTCAGGCGAGCTTGGCAGAATCCGTCGTGGCAAATGGAGCTGGATGCAACAGAATCCAGGCTTAAGCTTGGCTCAGATCTGAGACCCAGCAGAGCCTCCTTCGATGCGCAGGAGCTTTGTGAGTAGATGGATGCATTTCAGCCAGCCTCGCTGAGCCAGACACAAGTGCAGCTGTTGAGTTCAGCGGTGGAACAGGGCAGAGGGTAGCGTTGCCCAAATTTGAGGCCTTTTTGTCCACATCCGATTTATGTCTTTGATTTTTCTACAAACTTACTTATAATACAGCACTGTTAGAACTACACATGCATTGCAAACTTTGATCTGTTAATATGCAAAATGCATATCACTGCATTCGCAGCAATGTGCTGCAAAAGGACATGCACAAAGCTGCCAGTAAATGTTTGGCAGGTCTGTGTAATGTACCTGAAATGCACTGAGTTCCACATTAATGCCGTCCTCTCCCAGCACATGGCATTTTAACGTAGTACGGGCCATTTGCAGAGTGCCGGTTTGGTCTGTCCGCACCGTTATATCCTAGCTGACGAGTGAGTAGTTTGAGATACGTTCCCATCTAAATTTAATTTCTGATGGAGACATTTCCAAGTGCAATAATACCTGAAACTGACATGACTGGGTGAACAGATGTAGTGTTGCTCTTTATTTTTCTGTATGGCTTCAACCAGGTACAGACTAGAGCAAGGCTGGAGTAGAAACCTGACATCAGCTACAGCAGTGCCAGACAGAGCTGCCCCTTCACTTTATCCCTCCCACTTCTATCCACGGAGGGAAACCACTGTGCAGCCCCCAGACTTTCCCGCTCAATACTTGTTCCTTTTCCTCTGCACCAGCAGAAAAGCTTTGTTAAAAAAAAAAAAAAAAAAAAAAGAGTAGTTTTCAATTCAAGATTTTAAATGTTTTGTTCCTGACGGTGAGTCAATGATTTTTCCAGTCCCTCCCCCACAATAAACAAGTGCAGTCTGAGTGTGGTCCAGAGGAAAATGTGAGTTACACATGTCCTGGCCACACGCTTCTCCGGTACCAATGATAACCATATGGTGGCTTTCAGACCCCAGCTCTCCAACAAGGAGGAGTGTTAGCAAGAATCAGTGCAAGCTCCTGCAAAGTAGATACATAACCTAGCCTTGCCTGTAGCTGCTTGCACGTGCCCAGCAAACCCCTTCACAGTACGGTTGTAGCGCCTTGTTTTGTGATTCAGCTGAAGCTGAGGGCGGTTGGGCTAATGAGCTTCACTGCAAAACTCCTGGAGTACAGGAACCCTCGTGTAACAAACTCTCATCCCTGAACCCACAGCTCCGATTGCACTTCCCTCGCTGGAACAGCTCATCAATTGCTTGGCAAATTTGAGGACTGTCATAGAAGCAACCCTGTCCCAAAACCCGTGCAGGAGCCACCGCACGCAGCACGCCCCCAGAGCGTGTCATACCACTAAGCCCTGCTTACCCTGCGTGCAGAGCTCTCAGCCCCCCCTAAGTTAGCATCATCATCACCATTTTCTGCAGAGTAATAGGAAAACCGAAGCCCAGATACCCCAGAAGATGTTACTCGCATCGTGACCTAAATACCTTGGAAAATTGGGTCCTGGAAGAAGGCTGGTGCCTTAGTTTTCGTTTCTGCAAGCTTTCGCTGGCCTTTGCTCACACGGTGTGCGAGATTTCCCCGTGCACGGTTTCCTGCTCCTCCTTGAAAACAGCTCGTCCCTGTAGGCACTGGATATCTCACTGTCCTTATCTTGAGCTACTAGGGGAGCAATCAGGAGGAGGTTCATTGATTATTTTTAGCGTAAAATCTCAGCTAGGTAACCTTTATTAAAGCTGAGCTAAATACACAGCAAACACAAGCTTTACTCAGGCAGCAGTTCACAGGAACTTGGCAGAGGGCTGCCTGTGTTTCAGAATCCTTGTCCTTTTTCTAGATGAAAGCCCTGCAGAAGGATTTGTTTTTCAGACAGAAGGCAAGCCAAGTTGGTGATTTCATCCCAAGGCAGGCTGTGTCAAGCTGGTCCTATTCAAACACGCAGGAAATCAACCTTGGAGCTCGTTCAGAAACGAGGATGGAGAGTGGGGGGAGAGAGGGGGGCCCTGAGGAGGACAAGATCTCGGGTTCTGAAACTGAGCTCAAAACAAGCAGGGAAGATACCTGCCGTCAGTGTGGTGCTGTAGGGACCCGTCCTTCACCCTTTGAAGGGTTAACTGGCAAGGTTTCAAGGAGCATTTCTTCATTTCCAGCTCTTCCAAGAAGCTATCCCATCACGGAGGGCCACGCGCAGCATTGCTCTGATAAGAGGTCAGGTGGCTACCGCAGGCGAAAGCAGAATTTTCCCCTCGTTTCAGTGCATTTTTTTCAGTTTAAAGCAACCATTGTCTAATTAAAGCAGTTGCTTTCTGAGCGTACATGTGGATTACTTGCTCTGAACACGGGAACGGGGAGAGGGGAAGGGGGACTGTAAAAAAGACTCTTGGGAAGCTGTTCTTTGCAAGTTGTTCTAATGATCTCCACTTAAACACTTGTAGAGCAGCTACAGAACACCAGTGGCAGAGGGGAGGCAACGGACGGCTGAATTCAGATCATTTCTTCCTGGGTCTGCTGCAAAATCTCTGAGACCTTTGGACAGTCCCTTCGCAGGCAGCAAGGGAAGCACCGCGGAGAAAAAACTTGGCGTCATTTTATCTGCTGCATTTCTGCAGCTGCAAACTGGCCTGATGATCGGCAAAGACATCACTCCAAGAACCTCCATGGCTGTGCAGCATTTCCAGTACAGCTAATCACATGGGAAATTAGCGACGGAAACCTGCTTGGGATGTCTGTGTGAGTGTGTGTAATTCTTCATCCCTACATAACATCTGCAGGGGCTTCTGAGCGAGGCAGGCAGGGTTTGCTGTCACTGATAGAAAAACCTCAGACCTGCCCCTTTGCACTTAACTCAGTCTAAAGAAGAACTTAAAGGACTCCAGTCCTTCCTTTCTAGCAATTGCTTTCATGGATCCAGATTGTAGTGGTTTGTTTTTTTTAAAATGAAGCACTTTCTGATGTGAATAATACCAACAAAGTGTTTGCAGCTTGGCCTGGAGGATGGGGAAAATGCCGACACCAAAAGCCAATTTCTCAATGTTGATGCTCATTAGGTACTTTTTAACATTAGTGGCTGGTGCTGGAATCTGCCCACGCAGGCTGGAGGCTGAGGAAATATTATTTGAACACATCTGCTCCGAGAGATACTGTCAGACTTGGGGAGCATCTTGTGGTAATTAGGGGAATTCATTTCCTTATTTAGTCCAGCTGAGTCTTTTCCTGATCGTTTCTTTTGTTTGTTTGTTTGGGGGATCCTTTAAAAATTTATTTTCTGCATTTTTTTCCCCCCCAACAACTAAAGGGCTCTAGGGCAATATTAAGACCCTGTGTTCACATAACACCTTCTTCCCTGTTGCAAATCACCTGGCAAAGCTGGGTCAGAAGTAAAGAAAGAGAAATTTGCAGCCATGATCTCAAAATACAACACTGAGTGGCAGACCATAATTGCCTAATTGCCTGGGACCCCTTTCCTGTCCCAGCCATATCTTCTCCCTCTCCCTCCTCATTTCGCAACCTCCACGTGCACATCTGCTGTCCAGATAGAAAGTCCCTACAGGACCCCCGTGCCAGGGTTAAAGCAGACCAAGCTGACTGCTTTTGCCTCTTTTTTTCCAAAATGCTGCCCTGATGGCTGTTGTTGGAGTGGAAGAAGAGGACAGCTTTGAGCCCATATCCTTTTTTTTTCTGAGAAAGAGGGCCTTTAAGATGGTTTAATTAAAAGCTCATTCTGCAGAGCTCATTTGATGTCAGTTTTGAAATTCTGTGCATTTTGTTTCCATTCGTATTCTTTTGTGCGTTTAAATCAGCACATTGCCAAATAAGGTTTTTGTGTGCTCACAGCAGATCCCTGTACTCACTCCTTGAACCTTAATGCTTTTTGTAGCGCTGAGCAGTGACAGGGTTATGTTAACCTCTCTGCTTCACTAGGCACATTTGTTCCCTCAAAATCAACACAGCAGCTGCAGACGCTGACATCTGAAACAGTCCTGGCGCTCTTTATGGCACGGAGTTTCTCTCGGGGCTATGGGGATTGCACGCAGTGCTGTGCAAGGAACACACGCCAGAAAAGCAGGTGCTCAGAGATGATGAAGCTAGTAAAATATAGGCTCTCGGGCTGTTTTCTTGTTGGCCAGCCTTCCCATCTGAATTAGATGACCGCTGTCCTCTGAGACAGAGCTGCGTGGGAAAGCAGGAGCTCGCCAGCAGCCAAGGAGCTGCCCTGCATCATCCTGGGAGCGTGTCCTGGTCCAGGGCCACCCAAAGGTCCCCACGGAGCAGACATCTAACCCTGCCATTGAAGGTTTAGCACAAAAAAATGGTGTGACTTGCACAGAGCCAGGAGCCAAACATGAGAAGCGTGACTCCCAGTTTGGCTGGCAAACTGGTCCCCTGGGAGTGACCCCAAGGGGCAGTTTTATTGGGCAGGGAGGAAGGTCGTTAAATGGAGTGGACACTGGTCTGTGTGTGTCTGCGGTGGGGACAAGGTGGGTTCCTTTTAGGCCAGGATTGGTTTGGGGCCAGGTGTAGCTTGTCCCAAATCTGCAGTTAGGCTAAATATGAGCAGCTGGCTGGGCTTAAATGCTGCTCGGAGGAGGAGGGCGGCTAGCTGGCCTTGGCTTTGGCTTGCTGACGTTCTGCAGCCCTTCCTGGAGAACTGGGAGTTTGAAGAAAAAGGAGAGGAGCTCTAACTGGGAATATTGTTTTGCAGGAGAGGAATGCTGGAGCCCCAGGCTGGAATTTTTCTCTGTCAGATCCAGCAGACCAAGCTGTGCTGCTTTCAGGATCCTGTGGTTGGCAACATGCAGGAAAACCAAGGTGAAAGGTAAGTAGTACAGCATAATGCTGGAGTACAAATGCTGTTTGGATTGGGGTGGGGGGGATAAAGCTGTGTAATGACTGTGTTTTTATGTAAAGCCACGTAATGACTGTATTTCTCTTTAATCACATTCTGGGGAGTGGAGAGCTAGAGAATGGTGCTGGGAGAGGAGACAAGGGTGGATGTGTTTTAGCTTTTGAGAAAAACCCTCACTTTGGGAAAGCAAAGGTTGTCTAGAAAAAGCCTGTATTGAGGTCAGGATTTTAAAAACTCGCAGAAGTAATGCAGGGTTTCCCCCTGCTCCTTGGTTTCCATTTCCAGCTTGACCAGCTCTAAGAGCCCTTCCTCAGGTGGCCAGGGATGCAGAAGCTCTTTCCTCTCTCTGAAACAGGGGACAGATAACACCAATGAATGGATGTCTTGAAGAATTTAAGGATTTACTGGAGCAGCTCTCTGTTCTGTATCTGGATGAACATGCTGAGAGGACAGCATGATTAAAAGGTGAAGGCAGTGAAAGGTAAGGAGGAAAATTTACTTGTCGGAGCTGTTTAAGGTGCCTGGGAGGTGGGCTGGGGTGGGTGAGGCTGCTGTTGCTTTATTCATGTTAGTGCTGAGATCTGAATAGTTTTAATTTTATTCCCAATTTGACGCGCTGTGCACAGATCATAAAAATCAGTGATGGGATTGCCCAGTGGAGATGAAAGCTGCTTACCTGATGTGTACGGTGAATAACAACGAGAACCACGCTGCACCTTTTGGAATGGTTTCTGCTCTTCTGGATGGATGGAGCTCTGCCACGAAATGGTGGGTGTCCTTAAGCTGTGTCTGTTTCTTAGCACCCATGTTGTTAGGTTTTCCTAAGACTTTCCTATTTGTTTTTTTCAGCTTTTGGAAGCCAGATGCTCAGAGGTGACTGCCCAGCATCTGTCCACATTAATTGTGAGACTGGGAAGACTGACCCAGAGGTATGAAATTCAGCAGCTTCCTTAGGAGTGTGCTGAGAGGAGGTATGGTTATTGGGGGGGTCTCTGAATTGAGGGGGAGCCTGTGTTACCTTCCTGGGTGTAGTTCTGTGCATGGCATGAGTAGGTGAGAGCCCTCCTGGGACAGGGGAGATGGGGGCAGAGGTTATGGGGCTTGTGTCTTCAGGAGTCATTTTTGTTCTCTGATACTGAGAAATGAGCGGTTGTCATGGTTACTGGCCTCCCTGTCCTGGTCTTGCCAAATGTCTTCTCTGGAGCCTCGGGCTTGGAGCAGGATTAGGTGTTTCTCTCTTGTTGAGCTAATGCTCTGATCCAAGCACATTAAATTGCAAACGTGCCTGCTTTGGCATGCTGGTGTGACATTTATTCGTGCTGGTGTAGCTCCGGAGCCTTTGGTGCTTCTGTTTTCTTACTGATACTTTTTCTTAAGACCATGAAAGAAGCAAATGAAATAAAGATGACCTATGGGTAGGTATACTCATGGATGCAGCCGTGTGTGAACCACAGAGGTCAGCCTTAGCAAACCTTTTGGCTTGAATTTGAACTTTTTTTTTTTTCCTTTTTTTCTTTCAGTGCCTGTAGAAGAAGCCTGAGAGGTGAACAGGTAAACAAGGAGTCTGTTTGGGTTGGGGTTTTTTTTTGTTTTTCAGATGAGTTGGGTTGGCGTTGCTTTAGAGGGTGAACCGAGCTCTGAGAAAGGGCTCATGCAATTGTGCTGGAGTCCCCTGCAGCCCGGGGATGGCGGGGATAACAGCAAGCCATGCTGTAGGAATTCTTGGAGCAAGAGGAAGATGAAGAGTCTCAAAGGAGACATGAGGTCATTTCCCTTTTAACATAGTACATTTCAGAGATACTTTAACAATTAATCAATATCTAAATCTGCGGTCCATTATGGGGCTTGGCAATGTGTTATTTTATAGGCTAACAAATGGGAGCGTGCTCGTGCTAATAGGTTGAATCCCTGAGCTACAGTAAAGGTCGCTATCACGTGGCGAGTGATAACTTGTTCCTTCCTGCCTCCTCTGAGAAGAGGTCAATTACATTTACCACTTATAGAAGTTATTCTTCCAATTAAAATGACAAGGCGGTAACTAATCTACTTTTGCTTTCTTTATTTTAACCTTTTAAAGTAATAATCATTACCAAAAACCTGGGAATGTGGGGCAGGGAATCTCTCTGCGTAGGCAGCCAAGTGTTACAACATCGCTTTGGCTTTGGGTGCCGAGGCTGCTGCCCAAACCGGAGCATCTGGTGCATCTCCTGGTGGCAGGTCAGCCCGAACAGCCGGGCAGCGGGCTCTGGTCTCAGCTCCTGCACGCTGCCTAGACTGTGGGGGCTGAACAGCTGTGTCTGGTGTTCCCAGCACAGAGCTGGGAGTCAGCACGGCTCAGGATGCTCCTGGGGAAAGGGCTTGGCTGGCGAGGTCGCGCTGGGAGGTACAGGCTGCAAATCCTGCATTCCCCTTCTACCTCCTGCATGGCTGGAGCTGCTGGGAGCTGAGTGCTGGACTTGGAGGTTGTCTGGGCTTCCCCAGCCCTCGAACAGGGTCTGGTGAGGGTGTTTGTTGGCATGATCTGCTTGCGTAAGGAGGCCTCGTGGTTAGGGCAGCAATCCCTGTCTGCTTCGGTGGCTCTATAGCTGATGATGTTGGCTAGTAGCTGCTGCTCTGCCCTGCTTAGCTGGTTAAAAACAAGCTTGGGTCTCTCGCCCTTGGGATTAACTAACCTGCCCATAATTTTTCAGGAAGATGGTTGGTTTTTTGCACACCCTTTATTCTCCAAAAAAACAGATCTCGCTTCTCTAACTTCTGTCTGGAAGCTCATTTGGAGTAGTGGACAGTGAGCAACTCCTGGTTCTCCTCTAACTAACCTGGGCCCCTCGAGGTGGGACGGACTGCTGCCTCTGCCTTGGAGTTACTGGTGAGTGGTGTCGCGGGAGTGTAAAGGCATCAGTCATTTAATCAGCATTAATAGGGCAATTATTATCTTAATAAAATGACTGATTATGACACTGAAGTTGTATTTGAGGTTTAACAGCTGCGGCAGCCTGAGTGAATTGTGTGTTTGTTAATCCTCAGCGAGGGTGTTCTGTTTCACTGAGTGATGTTTATTTAACATGCAATAAGTGTCTTAGTGAATCTCTGTTAAAAGCATACGCGGAAACCTTAATTTGAAGCATTACAGAAGAGAGAGAGAGACTGTTCAATTCATAAAATCCTATTTAAACACTGAGTTCCAAACCCCAGCCAGTGCCAAAGCAAACTGTATCCTGTAAGCTCTGTGCCAGATGTCTCATGTGGGGTATACTGGAGGTCCAAAGAAAATAAGGTCTGAAGGGAACAGTTTGGCCATTGAATCTCCGATCCAGCCTATATAAAGGGGTTTCATTTCCATTCAGGAAATACAAACCTCTTCTCTATGGATCCTGTTCAAAGTGTGTTTGCTGAACAATTCTCCCCAGCAGCAGCGATTTTCAGTCACACCTACGCCTGTGAGCAGAACTGAGATCTGGTGGAAAAGTTTGGGAAATATCCTAAACCCAGGCTGATCTTTCTTGTGTGTCCCATGTCTTCAGGTCACTGGCTGCTGTGGTTGGTTGTGCTCTGGAGAGGACACCCGAGGATATTGGGGAACTAACCTTCAGGAGACTGCGATGGTGCCCCTGGAGAGCCTGGCTTCACGTCTCTTTCGGGGTGCCTCTCTCTGGTATACTGCAGGTAAGATGCGTGTTCGTTTTGCCTGTGTTCAGAGACACTTGGACGTGAACCAGCTCTGAACTGGTACGGTGTAGCAGTGGTGAACTCAGGCAAGAGGTGGGATTCTTTAGTACTAACTTCACGCTGAGTTAACGCAGCCAGAGGACTTCCAGTTGGCACAGACACAGGCATAGCACACGTATAGACGTGACACGGGCTGTATCCTGAGCTTCCCTGAGTCTTGTGTCAGTTTGGCTCCAAATCCAAACTCTGATGTCAACCTTTTGGGCCAGGACGTGGGCTCAGCTTTCCTTCTGCCTATCCGTGAACCCTTCCTGCTGGGTGAGGGAGGGCTGGGGAGCCCTGGCAGCCTCCACAGCGGGAGCTGTGTTCATTTTGGGTAAAATGCAGTAATTAGAGAGGCACCAACGCTGGAGGCTCCTGGGAGCCATTCCCAGCTCTGTGCCACTTCCTCAGGTGAGGAAACATCATCTCAGAAACACGCCTGCTGAGGTGAAGCCTTCTGCGTGTCTGTATGAGGTCAGCTGCTCTAATAGTAACGTCTTGTGTCTTTCCTCATTATAAAGGTGCTGCTGAAGCATTGTCCTGTTTTGGAGAAGGAAACAGAGGGGCTGAAGGCTTGCCGGCAGCTACTCCACAAGGCAGCAGCAGGCTGGTGTAGAAGCTGTCTGTTGTCCAAGAGGCTTTTCAGATCCTGTATGGACACGACTTCTCCCTCCCCTCTGGCTCTGGTGGCTCCTGTTGTCTCTAACTCATGTTCTGCTTCCATCCTGGTGTAAGCTATGATCGAAACAGCTTTCCAGCCTGCTGAGCTCCAGCAGCTGTAATCGGGGTGGGGATTTTGTTGACCACATCCTAGCCACTCTGTGGGGCCAGGGGCCTTGCCGCTCTTGGCTAGGGATTTACCTTTCCCTGCCTGTCATCTCTTCAGGGTGACAAGCCAAGCAGGCCCATAGGCACGATCAAAACGTGGGATAAATATTCCGAGAGGCTTGATCTATAGGAACAAGTGCATGGAGGAGGGAATGAGTTCATCTGCTCCGCGCTCTTGGCCGCGGCAGGGCTGTTCCTATATTCCCCTGCGTGCCACGGTGGGGTGATAAGCTGGGTGTGAGGAGAACGCTCTGTCCCTTCCCTGGAAGAAGGGACTCATCTGAACCCTCTCCTGGGAGCAGCCCTTGGTAGGCAGCTGGAGTTTTCCTTTTCCTCTCATCCCATGACTGCTTGGGAATATCCAGTCCCTTGTATTGTCCAGAATAATTCCACTGGCCAGAGGATGAGTGTGTTTCAGCATCTGTAGGCTGGCTCTTTCCTTTCTTGCACTCTTTAGCTGCTTTCTCCTAAGGTGGTGCCTCTGGCTTTTAATAATTTATCTGGTTCTTTGAATAGCAGGTTATTGCAGCTTGTCTGCAGGAATACATCTGAAGTGGAGCCCAGGACATCCCTCAGCCCCAGTGACCACAGCTGTAGTTACGGTGTGGAGCATGCAGCCCCTCTGAAACACCTGTGGTAACAGAACAAAAATGCAGTGGATCCTCGTGACCCTGATTTCAGAGGTATCTTCATTTGGTGTTGGCGTCTAAACCCGTCTGCAGGCTTTCCAGCCCTATGAAGTGTTTGGCGTTTCACTTGCTTTCCTCTGCTGCCTGTTCCCACCCCAGACAACTCCTCTGTTCTCCTGTGTGCTTGCCCAGGGCTTTGTATATGACTGTTTACACAGTGTTTAAACAGCCGTAAGCCTGTTTATTTATCAAGACTATAAATTATCTTGAAATCAGAATTCATCACCCTGCAAATACCTTGTTTTTACAGGCAGCTGGCTCTCTGCTGGCATGACAGCGGTGACAGACCTCCTAGCTGCTCTGCCAAGTCTCTGTCAAGGGCAAGTGTCCTTGCGTGGGCAACTGCTGCCTTCCTGAGACCCAGGCAGGCTCAGAGGGTTGGTTTCTCTTTGGGGGTTTATCTGCTGGTGTGCTGGGGAACGCAGCAGCCAGTGCAGGTCTCTGATGGATGATCCGTGTGTGCGAGTTATCTTCTGCTGGCTGGGATTTGCTATGAAACTAATGATCTGTCTAGTCCAGTATCCTCCAGGCGTTAGCAGCAGTTTTCTCCAAAAGAAAGCATGAGAGGCTGATATTCATCAAGGAATGAGCTTTTCCAAGCCTCTCTTCCTTTACCCTGGCTCATAGTAGGTAAGTCTCTGGCTCTTCAACAACACCAAGGCCAGCAGTGTCCTGCTGAGTGTTGCTGGGGTTGTTTCCTTGACCGTTAATTTTTCTGAGGCCTTGAATTGTGTAGGAATTTGTCTGAAAACGCAAACATCACGCCTCCACTATGCAGCGTGTAAATTCTTTGCCAGATAACTTCCATTTCGAATGTTTGAGCTTGGAGCTTTGACCGAGGTGGCTGTTGTAGACTCGTGGTCCCGTGTTGTCCTGGCTGGTGGATAGATTTGTAGGTTTTCCTGTGGATGCTGATGTCTCTTCTCTTGTTACCAGCAGCTCCTTGCCTCAAGCTGAGTGTGGTCTTAGCAGTCGAAATGCTCTGGTACGAGCTGTGTTGATCAGGTTGACTCACTCTGGCAGGTTTGGTAGCAAGGGTTAATCATCTGGCTTACCTGTTCTGTGCTGGGTAAGCCATCACCTCTGCAAGCCTCTGGAACCACAAAAACTGGAGATGGGAAAGATCTGAGGTCAGCCAACTTCTCCATTTTTCCCCCTATGGGGGAAGGCTTGTTCCCTCCACTAGATTTTCCTGTACCGGGTCCAGTGTTAAGTGACTCAAGCAGCAGGGTTTTCATCATTTCCCTGGGGAGCCTGGCAGATTTCTCACCATGAGAGATGTTTTCCTAATCCTCCACCTGATCTGTTCCCCTCCTTGATTCCAGCCTCCAACTGCAAGAGTGGACAGCACAAAGCTACAGTGGGTTAGTGCTCGTCAAATTACTTGGGTACTGGTTAACTCTTAACACTTTGATGCATGTCCTGAATAAAAAAGGTTTTTGAAAGGAGGATGTTGTGGAACTGCTTATCTTGAATACTGACGTGTAGGTAGCATGAGTACCAAGAGCTGTGTTCCTGTGTAGGAGTTACAGGTTTGTGGAAGGTTTTATTCTGTAATGGCAACTTCTGGTTTTTATTTTAGGCTCTGCTTGTGCCTAGCATTTAGTCAAGAAGTCTGTTTTGGTTTTTTTTTTTTTCTTAACAAGCTGAGGATTTTCCCATGGGTGGCTTTCTTTGCCTCTCCTGTCTGTGCTGCCAATGCCGTGTAACCAGTAGCTTGACTGTAATGCTGAATAATTCTTAAAATATTGTCTGCTAAATGGATCGGCCGTGATGGGATAAAGCCATTTTTCCATGAAAGATGAGTGGGATCAGACCCTGGATACACTGTCAAATGGGAGCCCGCACAAGAAGGGGGAAATAAACGTGTAAAACGGGGCTGTGCAAGGGACAGAACTAAAGCCAGTCCTATGGTCCACCAGTAGGATAATTCCAGAAATACTTAGGGCAGGGTGGAAAGTTAGTAGTGGTTGAGAGGCCAGTGGTACTGTAAGAATTCCTGGTTAGTTGGGAAGCTCTTCAATGGTTTATCTGAAATGAGCAGTGGGGTCGTCAAGCCTCATTTTCGACCGTGGTTTGAGCAGGAGTAGGAAGGGATGCTGTATTCACACCTCTGCCAGGGACATAGAGTGGTGAGTGGGTGCAAAGGGAGGAACAGCTGCTTTCGTGGGGAAGAGAGGTTCCTCCGGCCGTGCTGGGGGGAACATGACTAATGGTGACCAAGAGCCACCTTCCGCGCAGCCTGATTCACCCGGTCCTCGCGCAGATTCAGTCTTTCCTCCAGGAATGTTTGGTAACGCAGCGTTGAGATCACCCTTCTGGCAAGCGCCCGCCGTGGTACGAGACCCAGTCATCTGGCAGCACGTTGCTTACTGCGGTCTCCAGGACAACCCTCCATGCTGCTGTTCTTCTCTGGAAGCTCTGCGTGTTCGTCAAGAAGCTGTCATCCTCCTTACTGTAAGTGCAGCAGATGTGAAAGATTTTACCTGTGCCAATGAACTCGGGACCGGGATGCTGGTGCTCTAAGGAGCAGCGCTGTCGGGGTGTAGTGC
>NW_010141844.1:61794-69099 GCF_000699245.1 Pterocles gutturalis
CCGTGCTGCCTGCCTGCTCACCGAATGTCTTTCTCTCCTGCTGGTTACCCTCTCTGCCTGTCCCCAAGCCGGTCGCTGTGTCGGTCCCCAGCTGTGCTTGCCGGGAGGATTGCTGGAGGTGGGTTGTTTGCAGCACAAAGACATGAGTGCTCCTGGTGAGGAAACAACTGAGCAGCCGCTCAGGCTGTCATGGTGTTCAGGGGCTTTTCTGGGGCAGAAGCTGCTGGTTGTGTTGCTCTGAAGGAACAGCCACCCTCTAGTCATGGATGTTTAAACCTGGATGTTCAGAGAGGCAACTGCCTGCCTCCAGTGTCCTGTAAAGGAATCCTCTGCACTGCTCTGGGAGGCTGGCAGTCGGGTAGGATGCTTTGTCCTCTGACTAAGCCTAAGAGATGCTGGAAGCTAGATAGAAACGAGCTCCATCAGCGTGATGCTGACCACTGCTGAAACGCAGTCTGGAGCTGCAAGGCTGGGACTTGTGTTCTGTCTCCTGCAGCTTCCCGAGAGCCTGCTCTTCTGTTTCCCTTTCAGGTTCATCGATTGATAAGACAGAAATCAGGGCCTGGCATTTGTACCTTCTTGGAGGGAGCAAGGTAGGGGGAAAGCTGTGTGTGCTCTTGGTGTGGAAGAACCGTCCTGCTAGCTGGCGGATGGACCTGAGCCTGCCTTTGTGTCCGAGTCTGTGCTCCCAGAGCTGGGCACAGCCTCACCCAGCACACCTCGGGCCCCGCTCTGCTCTCCCAGCCCTGGGTTTCTCCCGAGATATCTGACAGCTGGGATGCAGGCGTGCGTTCCCCCAGCCGCTTTCCAGGAGCTCTGCGGCGCTGCCGTGCCTGGGAATGGTGTCGCTGGGTGTTTCCCAAGGGGTGGAGGGGAGAAAAGGGGTTTCCCTCTCCCTACTGGGGTGATGCTGCAAGGCTCACAGGCTGGGAGCTGCTTCATCCAGGGTCTGGGCTTGGGGAGAGAGGAGGGAACCTGCCCTTCCAGCCTGGGGAGCCCCAGTTTAGCAGCACAGGCCAGACTGGAGCTGCTGGGCAGAGAAACCAAGTGGGGCCGAGGCACTGGGCACTCAGTGAGCGTTCAGCCGGGATAAGAGCTGGAGTGGCTGGGGGGGGGGAAGGAAAGCCTGCCTGGTGGATTGAGGTTGTTGTTGTTGAAGGATGTTATGGAGACAGTCCACTTACCATCTTGGCTGCTGTGCTGGATTTGATTTGTTCTTTCTTTTTTTCCCTGCTCACGTCCCCATCAGCAAGCTACGTGTGGGACACAAATCATCAGAGGCAGTGGCACACGAAGCGATTCTCCCTGCTGGCACAGGCGGGATCGCAGAGCAGCACGAGCGGTGATGGGGAGGCCAAAGACAACTCGCTGCTTTCTTGCTTGCAAGCCCTGAGACGCTTTGGAGGAAGGAGGCAAGAACCCAAGCCTGCTAGTTCATGAGAGGGATGGTGGATGCTGTGCAGATGCTTTTTTTTATCAAGTAGCTTTCTCCAGAGCTGGTAAGTAGTGGGGACAGGCAAGTGTTGCAGCACGTGGCTGCTGCGGGTGGGAAAGCACCTGGAATATCCCGCAGCATCCAGGAGAAGGAGGGTTGTGGAGCAGGATCGTCCTGGTCGCTCAGGGCACAGAGGCAGACTCCGTGCTGTGCATGTCTGTGGGAGCAGCTGGGCTGGGTGAGGAGGTTTTCCAAGCGATTGTGTGGGATGTTTTCCTTTTGATTCCTCAGCTGTCATTCCTTCTGAAGACCTGGCATGCTTTCCTCGTGGTTTGCCTCCTGCAAGCCCTCTGTTCCCGTTGGGGACCGGCCGCTCGGGGCGCTGACCTCCAGGAAACCCTGCCTAGGTTCGCTTCCAGGGGGTGCAGCCTTTCCTTGCCCCCCTCTGTAGGTATCCCCATAGCTCCCAGCAGCACGAAATCCTCTCTGTTCCCTGACCACGGCGTTTGCGTTGGCTTCCTGGGGTGAGAGGTTGCCCCCGATGACTGCCCAGGGTTCCCCCATCTCTTTACTTTTCTCACGGTTTCTAAGATGCCCTGGGCAGTGTCAGACCCTCTTAGACTTTGCGAGCCTGGGGACAAGTCCGACTCTGTTCCACCTCCAAGCTGCTGCTGGATTCTACAAACCCCTCGTGCTGCCGCTTCTTGGGGTGACTGTGACCAGTTCCCATCCCCGGGTCAGTGCTGGTTCACCCCTGCCAGCCCTGGGTACAGATCGGGGAGGGGTCTGTGTTGCCTGAATCCCATGGTGTCAGGAATGCACGGCATCGAAAGGAAATGCAGCAGTTGGGGTCTGACAACTGGTTTGTTTCAACATGTAAGAAGTGGAGGGCTTTCTTCTGAGCGCTGAGGCAGAGGTGGAATCGTTTGGGAACTGCTGGAGGGACAAAATAATTAGGCTTGGACCCTGAACCTGAGGGATGGGACTTTCCAGGCTGATTCAGAGCCACTTTTCCCCCAAAATACCTCATTTGGGTACCTTGCAGGCAAGGCCAGCTGCTGCAGGCTGCCTGGTTCAGTTCTCCTTCCAGCGCTGCCTCTGCTTTTTCCCTTCCCTGCCCACTCCTTTTTTCTCTCCCCTCTTGGCTCCCTCCCCTCTGCCATTTGTGGGGGGGTTTGGGGCTTGCTGCCTCCCAGGACCCCCTTTCTGGGGATGATGCTTCGGGAGCCCTTGTGCCTTGGCTGAGAGAGACACCTAGTGGGGTCGGAGCTTGGGGACTTGGCTTGATTTTTTTTTTTAATTCTCACTTTTTTTTTTTTTTTTTTTTTTTTTTTTTAATTTCTTAGGAAGGGCTGATTCCTGTAGGAGCAGGAGCTGAGGTTTCAGAGTCATTCTGCTGGATTGATGGCCTCGGGGCAAAAGAGATGTTTGGTGGGCACAGGTGAACCAGCTTATTCTTCCTCTTTTCTTGCATCCATTGGCTTGGGGAGGACCCTCTGTCCCCCAGAGGTGGGTTGGATGTGGCTGGCTGTGATTATTTAGGTATCAATTCTGAGCTGGGGGAGGGTGTGCAGCTCCTGGAGCCATACATAGAGGATCTGGTGTTCCCAAATCTGCCACGAGATGGGGGGGCTGGCTCCAGGCTGGGGCTGGGGGTTTTGGTGGAACCCAGGAGGCCAGGGCAGGGGTGTGTGACTCCAGGGGCTGTGGTTTAGGGCTGGGGGGCCGTGGATGTGGGTGGGTAGGGTGATCTTTTGTGGGGCATGTGTCTATGTGGGGGGATAACTGCAGGCTGGGATGCTGGGGAATTAAATTATGTTTTTATTTGCTTCCAGTACTGCCAACTGTTGCTTATTCTCCGTGCAAGAGAGATGCTCTGCACAGACCCTGCCTGCAGCCTGCAGCGTGGAGGGAGCTGGCTCTAAACAACTGGTGGCTGGTGAGTCCCGTTGTGTCCAGCACCAGCTGTGTGTTCCCTGCAGGAATTCAGGGATGAATTTGCCTCTGACAGACTACAGGTCTGTGCAGTGTGTTTGGAACCCAGGGTGGGTTTGTGCTCTCTTACTGAGCCGCTCTGGTTACGAGCAGTTTTGGGAGGTGGAGAACAGAAGGTTTAAGTTCTGGCTGACTTTGCTCTTTCCCCCTTTCTGGTTCAGTGATGCTGTCAGCCCAGCGAGTGCTGCAGGAAGCAGACAGCTCTTCCACGCACAACAGCCAGCGCAGGGTCTGCACTCACGCCTGGAGCCCACCCCAGCAGTGAGACAAGTGAGGGTCCAGCCAGAGGTAGGAAAAGCTGCAGGATCGGGGGCAGTGTGTGTGGGGAGGGAAGACTCCCTTGCAGCAGGGTCTGTGGCAGAGAGGGGTTCGGTTACAGAAGCAGCACCGTGCTTCAGAGCAGCAACGTGCGCTTACAGAAGCTCTTTTGTTTCTGCTGGGGAAAACAGAGCAGAGTTGGGCTGGCTTCACGGGATTTCTTTCAGTAAATGTTTCTTTTTATATTGCTGCCGCCTGTAAAAATTGTCCTTAACTCTGTTTCTTTGCAGGAAATGCTCTGAGCTGTGGACTATCTGCTTGCAAGGCCCTCACAGCCCTGCTTCTGGAGGATACACCAGCCCTTGCTGCCTCTGAAGCTCAGTGGTGAGATGGCATTTAAAATCCTCTTCTCTCAGGGAGAACAAAGCTGGCACCTTCACGTGTCCAGGCTGCCCTTTGGATGCTGGAAATGATTTGGATGTTTTTTGTTTTTCACCGAGGGTCTGTTTGCCTGCCTGGGAGAGAAGCAGCGCATGAGTGCAGGGACGGCAGCACAGCGTGGTGGCCTGCTCCAGCTGATGGCAGCTCCAAGGTGAGTGTGCTGGGGGTGGGGAATAACTCTTACAGGTTTCCAGGTGGGAAGCTGCTTCAAGAACTGCTTAGTGTGCTGCTCAGCTTCAGTCCTGGATCCCCAGGGACTCTCAAAACAGAGTTTATCCTCAATTTTTTTTTTTTTTTTTAAGGATGCCCAAACCAGCACAGCAAGGTTGCTGGAGTAAAGTTTTTATTTTGAGGAGCTCAGCTCCCTATTTAGCTTCAGTCATTTGTGCTGCCAGGTCCTGGGTCAGGAAAACTTGCACAGGAGCTCATGAAGAACCACAGAGACAGAGGATTAGAAAATATCCCAGTTTATTAGAGCATCTCCACTTCACAGAGAGTTTTACAAAACAGTGTATTTACAGGGGAGGAAGGGGCTAACTCAACTCAATGGGAGTGTGCTCTTCTGCCCAGGAGAAAAAGGAATAAAATCCGTGTATTCACAGGTCACATTATGGCATTTTTCTTTACAAAAGTAAGAATGGTTTAAAAGTCTGGTGTCTGGCACAGCTAACCTGTGTTGTTGTTGCAGGTGACAAGCTGCAAGAATGCGTTCAGTGCTGTCCCTCTGCTGGAAGTCCCCCCAGACCTCTGTCCCCAGGGTGAGTGACAACGTCTTTTGGCCAAACTTTGCTCCTACAGCCCTGGACTCCCCAGGACCAGAAGCCAAGTCGGACAGAAGAGGGAAGGAGGAGACCACAGCGTGGGACACCGCCCAAGGAGGGAGCCGGAAGAGGATCCCCCAACACCATGGTAAAAACTCCTCTTCCCCACCCCCCCCAAGACTGAACAGCAGAGAAAGGGGTGCGGATGGTTGTTTGAAAACAAACGAAGGGCTTGATCAGAATTCTAAAAGCGCTTGTTTTTGAACTTGTCCCAATAAAATTCGCCTCTAAACATAAAGTGTTTGTCTTTTTCTTTTTTTGTTTATTTAAAGTTTATTTTTTTTTTTATATATGTATCTTGAATGAGGAGCCCTTCACATTGTTCTTGGGAGCTGCTCTGGCTTACCCCAGAGGGAAATTTCTCAAACTCCAACCATTGATTTCTGAGTTGGGAAGTGGGAACACTAAGGGGTGGTTGGTGCACAGGTGGAGTCCCAGGCGCTTGTGGCGAGGTAGAGGGAGGGTTCAAGTTCACAGTAGAGGCTGGGCACTGCCAGGAGGAAATGCAGAGTCCCAGGGTCAGGCTCCAGCCAGCGTTGTCCATGTCACACAGCAATGAGCGTGTCCCTAGAGCCCTGTCTGCTGTTTGATCCAGGCGCGCAGGCTCGTGACGCGGCTGTACACCCCGGGCTTGTTCCTCTGTGCGCAGCCATCACCCCAGCTCACGATGCCAGCCAGGAACATGCGGCTGCTGGCCTCCACACTGACCAGGGGCCCACCAGAGTCTCCCTGAGCAGAAATGAACAGTAGCATAAGCACTAATCCCAAACCTTGTCCTAATACTAAGTCATACATCACAAAAAAAAAATAATTACTAAGCTATCCATACAATTGCAATTTGGCCATGCCCTGAATAAAAAAGATTGTTCCTATATCTAAACCAAGTATTTAAGTATGCATAAAGAGAGTAAATAAAATTACTAAGTCAGCTGTCTGTCCAGTTCCAATGTGGCCATCCCCTTAATCAAGCCAAGTACTTGTTTTACATATAGGAACAATGTTAAGTATGGCAATAAGAGTCACATTGCTAGAATAAAGAGCTAACAAGCAGCCTGCCTTGCTAACTACGGCTCTCAGCAATAACCTGAGTGTGGTCGCACTGTCCTCCTACCTTGGGAGATGGTTTTGAGACCAAGTCCCATGCCAAGACTAAGTCCCATGTCAACACAAAATCGCTGCTCGCACCCAATCCATCCGCTGCCCGACTCAGGGAGCACCCACGTGGATTCGGTGTATATTAAGTGTGGCAATATGAATGGAAGCGCCAGAATAAAAAGCGCTGAGCGAACGGCCTGTCTTCCTCACTACCAACTGCTCCTCCTCACAGCCACAAACCGTGGCGCTGCCTTACCTGGCAGGCGTCCACGCCGCCCGTCAGGATCCCCACGCACATCATGCGCGGCGTCAGCTGGTCGGTCAGCAGCTGGTTGCACACCGTCTGGTTGATGATCCGGATTTCTGCTTTCTGCAAGATGGAGGCTCCGCTGCCTGTGAGGAAGAGGGAGCACCATAAATAAAAGCACGCAGCGTTTTTAAGCAGCATTTCCCTCCCCTGCACGCTTCGTTCGGGCTCTGAATGACTGAACTCACATTTTCATAATTCTGTTTTTCCAGCAGGACCCAGACATTATCTTTGCATGCTCCCAAAGGAATCTCATCTGATTGCAGTCTCAACATAAGCTAATACATTTAAATTTTATCAAACCAGCTCCCCTTTTCCCTAAAACCACAGGCAAAAACATCTCAACATGGCCCCAAATAGCACTCACCTCCTTCCGAGGTCGCTCCCCAGCCGGTCACCCACAGGTCCTTGCCCACGGGGAAGTTGTGGGTGGCATCGGGCAGGCAGATGGGCTGGACGACGGAGGAGAAGGTGACGGGGGTCTGCAGCTCCATCACGGCAATGTCGTAGTCGTAGGTGTAGTCGTTGAAGTAGGGGTGGGAGATGATGCGCTTGATTTTCCGCGTTTGCACGTTGGCGCCATTGCGGTTGCCCTGGTTGGTCAGACCCAGGTAAGCTGTCCACAGGCTGGGGTCCGAGTACCTGCAAGAATCCCGAAAAAGGATGAGGCTCCATCTCACCAACATCCTCACTCGCTGTCTTACATGATTTCCTAGAAGTGCCTCTCAAAACTGGTTTTTCCTTTTGAGGCAAACATCTGAAAATGGAAGTGCAGCTGCCGGGGTGTCCTGCCTCCAGCAGGGGGTCCCCGATGCGGCTCCCACCTACCTGATGCCCTGCATCTGCAGGAAGCAATGCGCGGCGGACACCAGCCAGCTCTCGGAGATCAGCGACGCCCCGCAGGTGTGGCCTTGGCCCTTGGCGTGGAGGCTGACCTGCCCCGGCCCTTCTCC
>NW_010141844.1:69140-79409 GCF_000699245.1 Pterocles gutturalis
TGCCGCAGTCTGGGTGGGGAAGGAGAAGGGGCACTTGGTTATTCCTCTTCTACACCTTCCCCTGGGGCATCTCCCACGGCACAAGTGCCCCGTTACCCAGGTCAGGGCTGGGTGATCAGCTCTGAATTTGATAAAATATTTACTGCATAAAAATATTGATGTGTGTAAACCCTCTCTAAACACTTTCAACAACACAGACACTCCACACGCTGCTAAAGAACACAGCGTGGGTATTTTCAGCCCCAACTACTGCACAGAAAAGCCCAGGGACTTTCTCCATCACACTTAAGTGTTTCTCCAAGTGGCCCAGCCCATAAACCCACGTCCCCTGCCTTCCCCAGAGTACTCACTGCAGTTGTCCTCGTCCGAATTGTCCTCGCAGTCCTGCTCCCCGTCACACTCGGGGTTCTGCTTGCTGATGCAGCTCCCGCTGCGGCATTTGTAGGTGTAATCCTTGCAGGGGACTGTTGTGTGGACCGCTGCAGGGGACAAAAGGAGAAGGGTTACCCCCAGTTCTGGGGAAGTCACGCTGCTGAGGAGCCCTTCACCTCTTCTGCCCATCCCCAGGACATTGCAACCCCATTAAAAAATCCATGCTGGGGTGCCCAGCCCCGAGGGAACCCGTACAAGCTGTACAGGAGGAAGACCCCCTCACCGCTGCTGCAGCTGCCCTCGTCGCTCCCGTCCCCGCAGTTGTCCTTGCCGTCACATTTCTGGGTGTTGGGGATGCACCTCCCGTTGTCGCATTTGAAGCTGTCGGCGGCACAGCCTGGGGAAAGAGCAGCTCCTGAGAGCCGGCAGGACACAAATCCCAACAAACCTCTACCTCCCCTCCACGATAAGTAAAGCCTCTGCAGCCACAAAACACCGATTTCCCGCGTCCCCGGTCTTTTTTTCTCTAAGCTGCGCACCACTGGTGATCCACGCAGCCCTTCCTTTCCCAAAATTCTTCCCCACATTTCCGACAGCTCTGCTCCTCCGCGGGGCGGGTTACTCACTGCACTGCAGCTCGTCGCTGTTGTCGCCGCAGTCGTTCACGTTGTCGCAGACCCAGAATTTGGGCTTGCACCAGCCGTTCTGGCACCTGAACTGCTGCTCGGTACAGGCTGCAAAGGGAGAGCGAGAAATCAGCAGAATTAGCTCTCCAATTAACTGCAATTAAATCAGCTCTCCAATTAACTGCAGACCCTGGGAAATAACATGAGCTACGAGATGACTCTGCTCATCTAAGAGGAAAAATTGTGCAAAGGAAAACCCCTCGTGCATCACACAGGTTTTCCACATGTGATGGGAACAAAATCCACCCCCCAGCTCAGCCTTTAGGGTGAAATGGAAAAACCCCTTCCCAGCTGGAAGGGACTGGAAAGAAAGGGAGATCCCACTGGGAGAGGGCTAGATCAGCAGGAGCCCACAGCTCCTACGCTGGGAAAAGATCCCAAATTGATCCCCACCCCGAGTGCCTTTCACTCCAGCCCAGAAAAATAAAAGACAGGCTTACTGCAGGCTCTCTCGTCGCTGCCATCCACACAGTCCAGCCACCCGTCGCAGCGCATGCTCCTGTCGATGCAGCGGCCGGTGTTGCAGGTAAACTTGCCAGGGCAAGCTGAGAGCGGGGAAAAAGGGATAAAACCACACGTGAGCCTTCCAGCCGTCCCCTTGGTCCCCTCCCCAAAGCACGCAATGTCCCCTGCTTACGGCATCCGGCATTAAAAACACCTTTTCCTCAAAACAGAGGAAATCTTCCTCCAACAGGGAGGTTTGCAGGAAAACATGAAATGTCCCTGTGCCCCTGGCAAGGCGTGCTTCCCGATTTCCGTGTCAGCGTTAAGGGCAGAGGAGGGACAGCCTCCAGACCTCCGAAAAATCAGTTTCCCCCCCACAGCCTCAACTCACGATCGCTGGAGTCGTAGGACAGGTACTCAGCGGAGAAGCCGGTGTCGGTGTAGGACTGGTCTGAGTGGAAGCGCACCTCTATTTTGTTGTTGGTACTGGCCACCACAAACTGGGAACGCTCCCCGCAGTACCTGCAAGGAAAGAGAGAACAAAGATGAGTGAATTGCTGAGCAAACCCCCGACCAGCACAAAGGGTCGCTTCAAGCGCCCGCAGAGCAGCTCCGATTCCAGCCCAAACTGCTGGGCCTCTGGGGCTGCACACAGGCGATGAATTTTGGCTTTTTTTCTTTTGGAGGGGGCAGATCCAGCACATCTCTGGACTCTACGGCTGCAGGATCCCATAGGAATCACTTCCACAGGGACCAGCCAGGGCCACAGATGCTGGTGCTGACTCTCTCTTTGAGGGTTTCAGCTCCCTTGCCCCAAAATGTTGTGAAACGACATTGCTCACTTCCCCCACGCAGCACCAAGTTCTGTTTTTGGCCCGGCTGACACCAGGTTGTGTAACAGCGAGCAGTAACAGTAAACACATCGCCGAATGTGACACAGTTATCCCAACAATGGAGATTTGCTCATTCGAGCAAAACCACGCCAGGCGTCTCGGCTTTTCTGCACGCGCGGCACGTGACGTGATGTTCGGCAGCGCTGGGGGGGTTCGGCTGCAGCACGCAACAAACCCAGGGTCTAATCCCCTCTCACACCGAGCTACAAGAGCAGCTCAGACCCGAGCACCCTCCTGCCTCACCACATCCCAAAGAGCACCAGCACGCCTGGTCCCACAGCAAGTTTAAGGAAAGCAGAAGGTGACAAATAACACAGCTCCTCCGCTCGGAGGGACAAAGCCGCGGGTCGGACCACCCGACACCCACCTCGTGCCGTTGATCTGGACGTAGTCCTTGGTGCAGGAGCTGACTGGGATCCCGGGCTCCAGCACGAAGAACATGTTGAACCGCACTTTCACGTTGTTTTTAGAGGGAACCTGCACAAGGATGCAGAGTCAGTGGCATGTTGTCTTCTGGAGCACAGAAAATGGGAATAAGTTCAATGGGAAAAGGGTTGAGTTTGGGGGAGGACAGAAGATAACTGACAATGGAAAGAAATCCACTGTCCAGAAGGAAAACAAACACCTTCCCAGAAGACACCAGTCTCACACAGGGTTCAGGTGTCTCGCAGCCTCTTCTGCCTTTGGCACCAGCACCCAAAGCCTCCCTCCAGCCACGCCAGACTCTAAGTCTCTAGAGTGAGCTCGCCTGCACGGTGTCCTGCATAACCAAGCTCATTTAACAGATTAATTAAGGCAAAGAGAGGATGCCACCTTACCTCTATGTTCCAGACACAGTCCGTGACCGGGGGGTAGTGTGCCGGGTAATAGGGAGTCGTAAAAGTGCCGCTCTCTCCTCTCAGAGCCCCACCGCAGGCTAGAAGACAAGCAAGAAGATGAAAAGGGGTTAGAGAGGCAGAAAGACGTGGTTTTCCCAAGCCCAAGGCAGGAAGGGAGGCAGATGCCTCTAATAAGGTTAAGTCGATCTCTGGAGAGAGCAGCTCTGCTCCGAGGCTTGGAGAGAACCCAGGCGATCAATTAGGTGCTTCCTGCATGCATCAATCTGCATGTATAATCCAAATTCTTACTTTGCCCTCCTCGAGGGACATCATTACAGCAGCCCAGAGCACCGTGGGCAAGGGAAGCTCCAAGAGCCAAGATGGGACCTGCTTCCAGGTTTCCTGGCCCTGGAAATATCCCTGGCAAACTGACTGCAGCCGCACAGCTGCCCATGGCCAGGGGGAACTGGGCCAAAGCCTCTGCTCACCTTTCATCTTCGGGAGCTGGAAGAACTCAGCCTTAAAGCCGGGGAATCTCCCCTCCTTGTTGGTAACCAATGTGACAAGCATGACGTTCTGGGAGGAGAGGAAGGTCAGGTTGTAGGAAGGGGCGTAACTCCCACAGAGCCTAGAAAACAAAGGACAAAATCCGTTAGACACAACTGCACAGAGAGCCTCAAACCGCACAGATCACCTCCGAGCAGGGACAGGAGCTCAGTTACCCGCAGGACTTCTCAGTGCCACCCTGTCACTTCACACCAGGACTGGGTGTGACACGGACACCTAGTGGGGACACTCACCGGACCAAAGCGTGGGGCTCCACAGGACTCAGAGAGTTGTACACCTTGATGTAGTCGCTGTCATCGGTGCACTGCTCCAGCTCCAGCGTCCTGAAGGTCAGGCTGATGATGGAGTTGGCGTCTGCCCTCAGCGTCCAGTAGCAGAGCGCGTTGTTGGGGTACGGGCTGTTGGGGAAGCCCGGCGTGGTGAAACTGGTGATCTCCCCTTCCTTGGCGTGGAGGGCAAACACACAGCTATCTGCCCAGGAGAGCAGGGGAGCGTTACGAAGGCAAACGAGGAGGTTCTGCCCTGCCTTTCCCCCCGAGATGCAGCGTGCAGGGCTTGTAATTCCTTGCCTGCCTGCAGGCTGTCCCTGGGCAGATGCTTTTTGCAGGGATCATCCCTACTTGCAACCTCCAGCTAGTCTGGCCGACCCCAAACCATCCCCAAGCAGCACATGGGGGTCTGTCTTGCATGCAGAGCACCCCTCTCCAGGCCCTTTCCCACCCCGCAAGGGAAATCACCACCCCAAAGAGGTCTGGGGATGCACAGAGGCTGTTACGAGACTGAAGAAGAACTGTACTTACTGTCCCGAGCAGAGTTAGCGATGCTGGGGTCGGCAGCTGCAGGAGAAAACAGAGGTGTTGTCACCCTTGGGGCTGCGCAAAGTCCCTGGGCGCAAAGCTGAAGTGGTCCCTGGGACCTGCATTGATTTGGCCGTGCTTGGGGGCTCTCCCTGCCAGCTAACTGCTCCTGCCTGGGCTCTGGGGAGCCAGGGGATAAAGCTTCTCCTCTGCAGGAGGGAGGATTCCTCCCCGTGGCCACAGGCACCCAAAGGAGGGCTGCGACCGGCAGCGTACCCACCCCCCCGCCAAAGACCCCCGCAGAGGCCCAGGGACCGGGGAGCCAGCACTCACGGAAAGCGACGACCGACTCCACCTTCAGCGTGGGGTTCCGCAGGCGGGGGTTCCACTTCTGAACCAAGCTCTGTTTGTCCGCCATCGCCTTGTCCAGACTCTCCTCCCGGTACTTGGGGACGACGAACTCTGACCAGTAGTAGGCAATGACGCTGCCTTCGCTGCAGGGGAAGGGAGATTATGGGGTGAGAGCAAGGACAGACCCAGCAGAACTTCAAGTACCAGCAGAAGGGGCCAGGCTACTTGGCGAGACAGTTTTGGAGGATGGCCATGGGGAAGGGAGAGCCTCAATGACAAGATAAGCAAATTGAGGCCCCTGCCAGCCTGGGGAGTCCCTTTCAGAGCTGCCAGGCACCACCCATTGTGGTTTGTAGGCTCTACAACACCTTGATTTTCCCAAGACATCTCCCTCAGCACACAGTGATGAGGACTGGCAGAAAACAATAAGCATTTTCGGGTCAGTTTTCACTACCCACCCTTTACTGTGTCATTTGGGGTGGCTATGAGGTGCCTCCATCCACAGCAGCCCAGGAATGAGGGTCCACGGCTGCGTGACATCCCAGCATTGCCCTCCTCCACCCCCAGACAGGGCTCGGACAGCACCCAGCACTCACCTGAACGCAGTTATCACTGTCTCTTTGTGGTAAGGGCCAATGTCTGGATGATCCCTGTAGATGTCCTCTACCTGAAAAGTTTAAAGAAGGGTGTTCAGCACGTCTGAAAGTGAGAAAGGGGGAAAAGGGAAAGACAGACAGAGCTTCAAAGCCTGCTATGGAAAATCAGGGCACATACCCGGCATCCCTGGGTGCACGAATCTGCAGGGACCCAAGAGAGGAAGAGGGAGAGTTGAGAGTCCCAGAAGCGCCCAGACCTGCACACCGCAGCCTGCTCTGACTCAGCTCGCCCCGCTCTTCGCCGAGGGCAGCACAACAAATACCCGAGTCTGAAGGGAAAGGCAAGAGCAGCCACGGTTTCAGCACAGAGGGCAGATGCGCTCCTGCCTCAGCCCCCAGCCCCAAAGCCTGACTCATCTGCCGACGCTGGGATTTGCCCAGGCAGTCTCCTACAGCACACGCCGGGTGGCAGAGGCAGGGAAATCCCATGGCATTGGGCTGGAGCTGTGATGCCAAGACCCAGAGTAAAGGCAGGCTCCCTGCACCCAGCCCGGCGTGTCACTGTGAGCAGGGAGAGCTGAGGGGAGCGAGAAAGCTCCAAGCAGTCTTACATGCAAAATCCCCATGGCCACAGGGCAAAAGAAAAAAGTCCTGCTTGCAGGAGGAGGGATGCAAGAAACCTCTTACCGTGCTCTTCACCTTCTTGGCCAGCACAAGGAACTCCGGCGAGCTGGAGTTCTCGTAAGCATCGAGGAAGTCCCAGTTGAGAACCCGCAAGTGGCCATTGAAAACCTTCTGGACGGGCACGTTCCTGTCTGGAAGGGGACAGTTTGGAGTCAGAAAGGGCAGTAAGGGCTGGGACCGGGGCACAGCAGGTCCCCAGGCACAGGAGTTAGGGTAGGGCGATGGAAATGGTGTCCCTCCGCTTCCTGAAGCCTCCCTGGAGGCAGAGAGGGCATATGTCAGCAATACAGGGTAAAACAGATGTCATACTCACATTTGAAGTGCCAAACCAGGAGGCCGGTGACAATGGAGACAAGCAGGAAAACAATGATCATGACGGTGACGACCACCCGCCGCTTTGGCCCACGCTTCTCCATCTTCTTGGAGTTCATGGCAGGGAGGAACTCCACCCCTTCCTCCAGGTTGGTCATGTCCTAGGAGGGGAGAGAGGACAGGACGGTGGAAAGGCCATTCCCAACACCTGGACTGGAGAGTCCACACACCCCCTGTGACCATGGCCGGTCAGAGCCTCCAAGATCTCTGCCTGCCGGCGGATGAAACCACAGACAAAAATTCACCCCGACAAAGCGCTCGCTACACATCAGGTGTGTCCCCGCAGCTCGTGGGGCACAGCACGCTATAAATAGCATTCCTGTAAGAGAAGAAACCCAGCTACTTCCTCCCTTCACATCTGCACAGCTCTCTGCGTGTCCCCCGAGCCAACGCAGCACTCCAGTATTCCTGTTTCAGTTTTCCCACACAGCACAAATATCAATTAAAAGAAAGAAATCAAAAAAACAAAGATTAACACACCAGACATCCCTGCAGCCAGCAAAACTCTCAGGACGACGTGTTGGCTAATGAAGAGCAGGTCCTAAAGGCCAGGAAGGAGGAGTGACACTTGTAGCGGCACATCTCTCACCAATATCACCACCCCACGAAGAGGAAGGTCTCTCTGCAGTGCAAAACCCTCGGTGTCCCAGGGTTTTACTCTCTCACATCTTTGGTTTACCTGCCCTCCATCCTTGCCCTGCTCCTGTACCTGCATCTCCGACCTGGGCAGGGATCAGACCAGCTGCAGATCCAGATGTTTTTGGAGGATGCTGTGCAGCCCAAAGCATCCTCGATACAGGCAGATTTCAGACGCCGAGATCTGCACCCGTCGCACTTCCTCCCCTCCCCGGAGCTGGCTAACACATGCCGGGACAGCAGACCACATCTTCTGCTTTCTTCTTGTGCCTCCCCCAGGTAGGAAGGGCTCTCTGCCTGCTGTAAACCGCCCAAACCATGAGGATGCCTCACCTTTCCAGCCACCACCTTCTCATTTTCCCCTTTGCTGAGCCTCACTGGGCAGCCAGCAGCTTCCTGGGCAGCGGCACGGGGTTCCGGATGACAGCAAGGATGCTGCGACACAAAGCGCTGACTAGCACAAAATCTCTGCAAACAACCGCATCCCTGCGCTCCGGAAGGGGTAACGGTGATGCCAGGTCAGATGCTGCCTGTCCTCTCTCAGCCCAGGGCTGACACAAACACGCACAAACAGCTTGGGTTAATTTGATGCAAATGTTACAAGCCCCTAAAAGTCAGGGAAAAATAACCAGTGGAAAGAGGGACCTCCGAGCCATCCTCGCTGCACTTCCCTTAGGCACAGTGGCTTCACTGTCTTATTTTTCTGCAAGCCTCGCTTTGCAGGAAAGCCCAGCTCCCGCTTGCACCATTCCACCACTCCTTTTGCCCTTTTCTTCACCCAATCTCTGTCCTCGCCTCACCCTCTCCACCTCCCCGAAGCCTCTCCTCCCTCTGGTATTCGCCTAAGGCCCTTTACAAAAGAAAGGGACGTGGCAGGGGAGGCACCTTACCCTACATTTTTGTAAAGGTTTAATCTTGAAGTTTAATCCTCTGCAAACACTCACTACGAGGCCACCAAGTCCACCAAGCAACCGACCAGTTTTTGCACCATCTGCTCTCAGAATAATCCAAGTTTATAATTTGACAGCTTTCATCTACTTACATTTCATTTACTTCTGAGATTTACTACCCAAAGCTGAGCAAGAAAGAAACCAACATAAAGCAAACCACCTCTGAGATGCCAGGCTGTTCCTATCACCGACATCCAGCCGCTGCCAGAAGAAACAAAAGACCCAGCAAGGCGACCGAGGACAATACCACGGGGGATGCTCTGATTCCTGTTTGGCTTCCGTGATCATACAGGAAAAACTTAAAAATGTAACCCAAGGAAACTTCCAAAACAGAAGACACACAAAATAAAGCCTAAATACAAACAGATATCCTAAATCAGAAACTCTTCAATCAAAGTCAAGATTGCCTGGAGTTTGATGCACCATCTTTGAAACAGCCATCTGGCTCCCATCAGTTTCCAAATCACACAATAAATACCCCCAAACCAGGCAAAGAGAAGAAATCGGCCACAAATCTCGCAAGCGCCTCCCTGCTCCCACCATGGGGCTGCTGCCAGCGCCAAGCCTTCCCAGGACTTCCAGTGGGTTGCTGCTGTTAACAGAAAGAGAAACGTTTCATTCTCCTCTAACATCAGCAGGAGCCTGCAGCAAAAAAACAACCTCAGGGTTTAAATGATGTATCTGTGCAAGCAGCACAGCAGCTTTCCCAGAAGGCAGCATCTCTGTGGGTTCTGAAAATTTTCGGGCACAAGCTGTTGAATCTTGGCCTTAATAACATGCCCTCTGCAAAATTCCCAAGATTCAGTTTCACCAAACCAGCAGAAAAACTGCTGGACGAGGCCAGACTGCACGGAACCGTGGCTGATGCATTTTAACATCCTCTTTGATATAAACATGGTGCTTTGCAGAGAAAAAACTTCCATGGGAGCAACTAATCGGTGTGATTAAATCAGAAGGGAAACACAGCTCCCCTCCGCCTCCACCACGTACAAACACACGCACCAAAGGAAGCCAGGCAGGAAAACTCCCTATCGGCAAACTCACCACCTAGACAATTTAGACAATTTCTCTGCTCTTCTTGGAAAAAAAAAGAAGAAAGGTCTTAAAGCTGCGAGTGTTTACAGCCTGCCTTTGTCAGTCTGTTCGTGCTCACAAGCTGAGACAGCAGTGACACCCACAGCACCAAAAGAAAGGAAAGGAGCGTGGGGACACCTCGGGCGGTGATTTTTATTACTCCTCCTGGACCAGGTGCATAAGCAGCCACTGACTCTGTTACTTGCCAGAAGTTACGCAGTGATTAAAGGGAGACGCGAGACTGGATGCAAAGAGGTTTCCCTCCGTGCCCTCTGTTTGGTATTCCAGATCTTGTCCTCTCCTCTGCGGTGCTGGTCACCATCCTCTAAGCTAGGCAGAAACCAGATGCAATCAAAAGCAGGACAGGCTCGAAAGATCATAATTAAATCAAGAGAAAGACAACTACAATTTTCATCTCCTTTAGCTAACAGTTGCTGCACATTTCCATCGCAACAGCAGAGAGGATCTGAACGCACGTCCTGCTCTCACCTTGTCCATGATTCCCCAAGAAACGGTCTCTAGCACAAAGTGACTCAAAGGTCTGACTCTCTTGCCCTTCTCAAGGAAACTACTCCAACAAACATTATTAACACAAAACCTTCCCTGATATTTTCTCCACCTTAGTCATAGGTTCAGTTACTTCCTCCTGCTCCTCCTCACTCAGCACTCACCGACACCCCGGGACTCCCCATGGCAGGATCGGAGGTTTCTGGTCGCAGCATCAGCGTCAAAGCCACAAAACGATCAAGCGAAAGGGTCTGAAAGACCTCGCCCCATTTCTTCCATGCCTTAGTTTCCCCTGGAATACAGACTCCATGAGGAAACCTGGAAAAAGAGCGCGCGTAGATAGATTTGTCTAGCGCTTGGAGGTCTCCTGCACGCAACTCTTCCGTGCAGAGAGCCCAAAGAGAAGTCCTGTGCGTAAGCAAACCTTCCCACTCCTCCTCCGTAAGCCAGCCGCACGATATATTTTTAGACAGCAACCGTCCTCTGCCAGACTGGACAAACCAGATGCAGAAGTGACTAATT
>NW_010141844.1:79440-81085 GCF_000699245.1 Pterocles gutturalis
CAGGAAATTCAGCAGGCACATGGGCATGGTGGGAACGGCCACAGCCAAATCTGGACCAGAGTTACTTACCAGAAAGCAGAGAGATCCTCCTGCAAAGGGAAATAAATCGCAGAAAGGCTGGGATGTGCCACGGCTCTGCAGCGAGAAGATTTATGGATATGTACAAATCACGGGTCCATCTCGGATCAGCCTTGCGAGAGGCTGGTTTCTGGCTTGTTTGGCTGCTCCAGCAAGACAGCTCGATGTGTCCCAGGCACCAAAGGCTCTCCTCTCCTCCCAGACAGGTCCTCCATCTCCGTGTCTGTGTCTGGTTCCCTGAACCCTTGCCCACAGAAGGACTGGGCTCCTGGCCATTAGTTTCAGCTGTCCCTTATCACCAGCTCTTAATTTGTTTGTCCAGCACAAGGCAGATACGAGATTCAGCTGCTTCCCTTGACCTGTGTCACATTCCAGCCTCAGCTGCTCCGACCAGGACTCAAGACTCACTGCTTGGCATGGAGGTACACGTCCAAGAAAAGGAACCCCTAAAATACAAACTTGGAGCTGGCCTGGGGAGGTCTCGGATGAAGCAGAGTCACTGGACGATGCAGCCGGACGCTTGCTGGGTAATTGCACCCTGCGGATCCCAGCCTGTGTATCCAACAGGCAATTCCCATCTCTCCTTTTCCAGCCACACCTGCCTCGGGTAGTGTTCAATAAAACCCAAACTAAATACCCCATGAGAAATGAGAGGAATGAAATCCATCGACTCATCCACCAGCTCAGGACACCGCCAGCAAGCCGGGCTCACAGCCTTGGAGACCAACGGGGTGGGCTTCTGCAGTTGGTGTTGACCCAACACGGGCAGTAAAGCACTGGGGAAACTTTGCCAGCGTATTATTTTTCATCCTCAGTTCCTTATTAAGGGCAATGACACTATAACATGATGGCATCTGAACACACGAGGGAATATGGAGCAGGAAATAAAGGACACGGAGTCCTCCCGACTCTCTACCTTCCAGGCACGGAGGGCGAGTGCAATAGTGAAAGATACAAGCCACACACGCCTATGTCACACACCAATTTCGAGCTCAATCCTCTACAGCATCCAATCGTCTTGTGACCATCCTGAGTCATACGAGAAACCAAATTCCTTTTGGGTTTATTACAGAAGAAACTGAAGTTAATGTTTGCACAGGACAGCACAGGCTGGGCTCGCTGCCCCGCACCAGGCTTATCAGCGCAGCTGTGTCATGCAACACAGCAGCTCAAAAAAAAAAAAAAAAAAACCTGACCACGCTTCTAATTGTGCTTCTGTTGTAGCTTTTTACACTTAAGTTTTAGCAATTCTTAGGGAGCTTCTAATTGAGCTTCTGTTGTAGCTTCTTACACTTAAGTTTTAGCAATTCTTAGGGAGAAGTGGGAAATAAAGCTACCTTACAGGCCTGGGAGCCGTGAAATTCTTCCCTACAACACACTGATGCCCCAAGAGCAGAAGAAAAACATGCCACAGGTGCAAACAGCTTATTTAAAACACACTTCTATCTTTCCTGGTACAGACAATACTGTCTGAGCAACAAAAACACCCTCTGGCAGCTTTAACAAAAGCAGCTGGGCTCCAGACCTTGAGGAAACACTCCACGCTCATCACTGCATTGTGCCCACG
>NW_010141844.1:81119-82802 GCF_000699245.1 Pterocles gutturalis
AGCAGGGGAAACACCAGCATCTTCGACCGGGCAAAGCCTTTATCTGCCGAACCCATCCCTCTTAGCTGCTCCCTCTCGCTCTATATCCCAGTGCGTTATTTGCAGGGCTAGCCCCAGCGGCCTTTGGATGGAAACAGCAAATTCTACCCTGGGCAAGGCAAGAACCTTTGCTCTGTTCCCTTCCCTGCAGCTTCAAATACTCTCGCGGCTCCCTCCGTGGTTTTACAAAGTGATCTTTTGTTTGCTGAGCAAAGGTCTGGCGCGCTCTCGATTGGCCTCAGCCTTTTTCTCATCGTGCCTTCCTTATCCCTGTTTGCTTTTGGCACTAACAGCAGCAAAACTGGCCCGAGCAGCAGCTCACCCACCAGCCACTGCCCCAGAAAAAAAGCTCTACACCTTTTCAAGGAAGAGGAGTAGCTTCTCCTCGCTGTGCCCAAGAGCTGTCGCAGCTCCTTCTCCATCGCGGGAGGAGACACAGTCATTGCAAAACAACTCATATTTGCTCCACTGTCATTTTTATAGGGAGCCAAGTCCAACGACAGTTGGTCCATGGGGGCCAATTCCTCGGAGTGTTTACCGCCAGGAAGGCAGGTATCATCTTCAGGGAAATCCCCCCAGATGAGATCAGCTCCTCTTGAACTGATGCAGGGGGAAAACTGATCCAGAACCAGAGGAAAGGACCTGGCACGCTGCTGCTCCGGTGTGAAGGGACTCACTCGAGAATTCAGCGCTGCTGTAAAGACACACCAGCTACCCGGAGAACAAGCCAGGCAGGGGACATCACGCTGCATGCAATGGTGTCACCCCGACCCGGACAGGGAACGAGGAGCTCGAGCTGAACAGTATCAGTGAGAGCATCTCCTTCCTGCTCCTGGCCGTCACCATGGCCCTGACACTCACAGGACAGCGGGGCTGGTGGCAAGGGAAACTTTTTCTTGCTGTAGGCCAGCTTTCTGATCGTGCTAAAAACTGCCAGCTCCTTACCACTACCAGATAACAACCGACCCAGCCAGCCTGCAGGTGAGCTGGAAAGCTCTTGCCATCGTGCTTCAATCTAAAAGCCCAGTCTGGAAACGGCTCTGTGGCACAGAACAAGCTCTGGAGGTGCAACCCAAAACCAACAGTCCCTGCCCGACCCTCAGCTAGGACAACGTACAGGAAAAGCCAAAACCACAGCTTAAGCTCACTCAAGTTTCAAAGCAGGCTGATAATGCAGCAGTTAATTAATGAAGCCCCAAAGCCCTGGGTTAAAATCAGACCTGCTGATGGCTCGAACAGGTTTAGGTAGAGCTGTTGCTAAACAACCCAGACCCACACGCTGCAAACAGTTCACCTCCACATAGTTTACCTTCACACACATCCCCAGCACCTAGCGTAAACCAAAATCAAAACCAGCAGAGCGATGTTACTGCCGGCACCGAGGCGGTCTAACACCGGCACAGACCACCACATCGCGACGGGCGGGGATGCCCACCTTCCCAAAGCTCGTTTTATTTTTCCTTGCTCCATTGAACTCAGCAGCATCCCCCAAACAGCTTTTCCTGACCTTATCCGATGGCAAAGGGGAAGCGGGACCTCCCTCGCTTCCTAACAGATCCAGAGCCGCCCTGGTCGGTCCTGACCCACCAGGCTCAAAGGAACCAGAGCGAGCAGAGGACAAAAGGCTGACTTGGGAGAGCCCCA
>NW_010141845.1:0-44037 GCF_000699245.1 Pterocles gutturalis
TGAACTCCACCACCTCATGGTCACTGCATGATGAGGCTGCATGCAGAGCTTCTGTTGCACAAGAACCTGATGATGAGTGTTGCTGGTCCAGGCACAGTCCCTGAAGGACATTAGAAATTGGGAATGGTGATTTTGTTCCTTTTCCCTCTGCATTTTCCTTTTTGTTGTTCTTTTTCCTCTCAGTAACCTTGGAGAAGCTCTAGAGAGGATCAGCCAGGGAACCAAGCTCCCATGTGAGCCTCTTGGTTAGAAAGCCCACCTCTGCATGGCTGAGCAGAGCTGCTGCAAAGCCTCAGCTCCTCACATGATGGTGTGGTGGTGGGATGCTATGTCTTTGGCATATCCTAAACCAAGTAAACTGATTGGGTCACTGTCTGTCTTGCTCCAATGAGAAAAACCCACGGAAGTCTGGCATAGTGGAAAATTACTGAGGGTAAACAAAAATGTCATAGGAACAGAAACCTCTTCTGATGTATGGCCAGGAAACCTCAAGGTTTTCAGGAAGCTGTGCTGGTGATTCAGGGGGTGGTATTCTTCCCTTTGAGTCCATCCTGAATCCATGCCTGGGTATGACCACATCTGAAATGTGGCTCCTCTGACAACACAGTGCCCATGAATGCTGTGCTGGAGGGCTGGCCTGTCGCTGGATTTTTCTTGGAAAACTCCCATGCAGGAAGAGTTCAGGCTTGACCAACTTAGCTGATGAAAGCTGGCAGAATCACAGCAAAGGCTTTGTAGCTTTGCTTGAGCAAGCTGAGGACTTCAGAGGTATTAGATCAGATCCTTGGCTAGTAAAAATCAGTATAACTCTGTCTCAATTGCAATGGCAAACAATTGTTCTAACACCATTAATAGCACAACTCTGCTGATTAAATGGGAGGAGGGGGAAGAGCTGAAGACCCTCTTGCTTGCTATATTACAAAAAGATCCATATTAGTTCTAGAAACCAAGGGAAATGCATTGTGAACAGTGAGGCAAAAGCGAGCAGAATATTAATGACAATCACTCCATGCTTGAAGGAGTTTCAGCTCTCTGTGTCCTGCCAAGGTTGAAACACTTTACTTCATGCAAAGGGAAGTAAATTGGCAGTGGATCTCCCATCTTTACCGAAGCCAGTAATCCTACAACAGCCTGTTCAGACATCTGTGCAAAGTAAGTTGGTTTGCTGCAATGCTGTGGACAGGATGTAGGATGGTAAATCACCTCATTTGGCAGGAATTCACACCCTGGCTGGAAGGACCATGTAGGAATGATTGGCTCGAAGGCTTAAATACCTTCTCATACCCAGGCATGGTGCCCCCAAAGCTAGATTCAGTCTTGATGACCAAAATATGTACACAGGTTTGTGCTGCTACTCCTCTGCAGCAGTAGCTGTCTGATACAGTATTTGTATCTGTATATCAGTCTGTGTGGTACGTTGTAGGGAGCAGAAGATTCTTTAGCTGGTGAACTATAATGCTTAGGAAGAACAACAAATGACTAAGAATAAGACCTTTCACGTTGTCAGGCGTTAATGTTTCCTTACAAATGAAGAACCTATTAAAAAAAGGCAGATGATGTGGGAACGTGAGGGTGACAAGGCCTGAGGAAACACATCTAACAATAATATTCCATCACTTGATACTGGAATGGTAAAATGGTGAACAGCTGAGAAGCTATTTTCCATAAAAGTTAATACACTGAAAATAATGGGGCTTTCTACTGTTTAATGCTTTATAAAGCAATGTGTTGATGCAGATGTAGTCCAATGGATGCCAGTGGTGTGGAAGGTAAATTTTGTCTAAGTGTTTTCCTGGATTAGATTGAGTTTGTAGGACCAATAAGAAATTCTGGAGCTGTAACGGCACTGAAACCTGCCTTATCCCACATTAACTAGAGATTTATTTGCCTCCTAAAATGCAGAGGCTTATGCAATTGTCAGGTCACGTAGCTGCAGCTCAAACAATACCATTGAACTTAGTATTGCCTTTGGGTAACACTTGACAAGACTTTGGTCAGATACTTACGTACAGCTGGACTTGCATAGATGTGAGGTGGAGAAAGGAGAGAGGGAGACAGGAGGGGAATTAGCACTGCCCCTAGATTTTTTTTTTTCCTGTTGTCCTATCTCATTTCTGGGAAATCAGGTGTTTCTGGCCGTATCCCTCTCCAGAGATGTTACAGTATCTGTAAGCCCCATGTTCTGGGACTTGGGGAGGCATCTGAATAGGGAGGGGACTCTCCCCTAAATGACCAAAGCCCCTTGTTCACACCTGAGCAGAGTCTACAGTCTACAATATTACTTTGCACTGGGCCCCTCTGGGACCACCTTACAGAGCTGATGATCCTTGGCTGAGGAACGAGCGCGTTTTCGGAGGAGTCCCAGCCTGAATACGGAGGGGATACTCCAGCACTGAAGTGGAGCTAAGCAGCTTCACAGATTCATTCCGTCATTTAATTACCAAACCCACAGTGACAGATGTGATGGTCAAAGCAGGTTCAGCTGTACAAATGTGGGAGCATTGCTGAAATGGATAATAGTTTGCTCTTTTTCTGATGACAGCTTTTGACACAAACCATTTCTCCGATGCCCAGATCCACCCATGAATATTATGAGCTCAGAAATAAGGCTTGGAGCCAAACCATTCTTGGTATTGGTTTTGCAAAAGCAAACAAAAAACAAGTGATGAGGTCTGTCCATCTGTTTTTAACCCATTTCTAATTATAGCACGTTTTCTCAATACGATCAACTCCTCCTGTTGCCCTGGTGGGATCACTTAGATGATTATCAGGAGCTGATGGTTCTTGCTGAGTCAAGTTCCAAGGAACCTGTGTTTCTCAATATGTTACAAAGCGATGCTTGTATAGCAGGATGGTTTCTAGCTGCACGTTGTAGAGTAGCAGCGGGCTCAGGTGCTGAAACTCATTCCTTAGTACCCACCACAGTGTCAGTAGCCTTTGCTAAGCTGGTAAGAAGAGACTGAGCAGTGCAAGAGAGGGGAAAGGAGCCTTTGTGGAGAGCTTGGCAGAGAAATAAGTGCACTGTCAGACCCAAGGAGAGCAGTGTGACAAGGCAGCCACGTGTGGATCTGAGCAGGTCACCTCACAGGTATAGGATGTAGGTGTCATTGTGCTGCACCAGTGTTGTGCCATGTTCAGTGGCAGGGACATTACGGACAGATGGGAAGTATTGTCTGTCAATTGCTGTCCACAGCTTCCCTGTGAGTCAGTGCAGAAGCAGCTGGATAATCCAAGTTACAGTATTTTGGGAAGCTGGGCTAATTATGGTGGTAATATTGAAATTGTAGGAGGGGAAAATTCTGTTGAGGGGAGAGAATGAAAGATTTAAAGTGCTTGCTGATGGCGATTTTTGCTAATAATTATATGCATTCGTGAATACCAGAAAGAAAAAAAAAACATTCAGATACTTGTGTGGATTGCATGAATGATTTTTGGCTAAAAGTTTTGGGTTTCCTAGCACTGATTGAAAGTAAAAAGCAAGCTTCAGCTCAAGCATCCTTTTGAGTTTGTCCTTTTATGCCACACAAAAGAAAAATATATTCTGAGAATAATTTCGAACCAGGTGTGTTTTTATGCTAGTGACCTCTGCAGCAGACAGTAGTTTTTCCTGTTGCTTACCCTTAAATTAAAACCAAGTTTCTGGGCAGAATCTTGCTTTTGTGGACACAGACAACCTGATCCCTGTAAGTTGTTTGAGCAGAACAGCCAATTCCACCATAGATAATTTGCAGAAATGTGTGTAGTTTGTTTGGGTTCTGTGGAGTATTTTTGCATTTGAGTTGTGTTTTTTTTCTGAAAACATCCTTTTTCCCTTAATAATTATGCTATAAGCATTTAACTGGGTAAGCAGTGCCAATGAAAACCCTTCTAAAATATCGTTTTTCATGGTCATCCTGCCGGCAGGACTTAATGACTCATGTGAATCTGTTCCTCTCTCCCAGTGGGAGCTAATAAATCCTAACGGAGTAGCTGCCACTTCATAGCTCTAGGAAAGATGGAGGAAATGAGCTCCGTTAAGACTCTTGGTGAAGACTTCAGAAGACTGAAGGAACTCTGGAAGAGCTGAGGAACACGTGGTGGTCCTTCAGCTCTTCACATCTCTAGCAGGAGAGGCTGCAGAAATCTCTGTTTGCTTTACCATGTGTTGGTGCCACCTGACACTGAAATGTCCTTGCATTGCATTGGCAAAACCAAACTGTAGTCTATTTCTTAAGGACGTGCCAGTTCTCTAGCATTGCAAGACCTCAGGACACCAAAATGCCTGTGGTGTCTTGCTCCCTTCCAGTAACATATTATACTTTTTGAGGGTTTTGGTCTTTTCTGCTAACAGCCTTCCTTTGTTAGGTCTGTCTTATAGTTGTGGCGAGTGTGGAATTAATGCGCTGTGGACTGAACAACTCTGCTGTGCTTCTCTGGGATTTGTGGGGAGTGATCTCAGTGCCTCAACTGGTGTCCAGTTCAGTGGAGATAAGTGACATCTGTATCCATTCACAAGGCACTGTCAAGGGAATGATTTACTGAGTGCAGCTTCTTTTGTAAATAGTGACATTTGCACAAAGTATCAGCAAGAAGCTCAAACGGGGGATTGGGGTCCCAGTTTGCTAAGCATAGGGATTTGTTGTGCAAGGAGACAGCTTATGTTGTCAGTGTGTTACAAGGACTAGCAAATGAACCCAGCCAGACACAGAAGCCCAAATAACAGTGGGAGGATGACTAACATGTCTGTAATCAGCAGGCACCACAGCACATTGCCATCGTTCATTGCTGTCAGAGCTGAGGCAGCTGCATAGATGAAGAAGTTATGTCATCCCCCCGCAGCCTTGCACTGCTGGTTGCAAGGATGAGCTGGAGCAGGGACTGCCCGAATGCAGGGGGTGGGAAGCATCCCCTGTGAGACAAAGGTCCTCACAGTGACCAAGTGCTCAGGTCACTCTTGGGTATAGAATGGCCAAAGGAGCTTCAAAGGGCTTGGGCAGGCTGGGTGTTGTGTTCACGTGTACTGGAGCTGGGTAATGCAGAAGCAGCCAGAAGCCCAGAGCAGGTAGGAGCCATGGGGACAATGAAGTGTGATTTCCAGTTCCCATCTGCATGCTGGCTAGCTGCACTCGGGGTAGGGTCAAGGTAGTGTTGCCCTCCTGGCTCTCCAGCTGTCCTCACCAGTTCTCTGCAGCACATGGGATGTGTTTTAATTCAGTGCACTCAGAGGAAACTTAGAAGATATATAAAAATCTCAGTAATTGGCTAAGTAAGCTGAGAGAATATTTTAATAGGGGGTGCCAAGTGGGAGCTGTTTGAGGGGAATTTCTCAATGTAGGTACTTTGTTGTAAGTATTACGGAGAAGCTTGTCCTGATGAAAGCTGTTTTCAGAAAATACCTTCAGCTCCTGTGGTGATAAGCCTTGCTCTTCAGGGTTACCCTCTTTTCTATCAATAATATGCCTGGCCTCTGCCTGCTGTTTATCCACCATGTGTCAATTTAACTCTCATTTCAAAAAGAACAAACTCTTTCTCCCTTCTCTCCCCAAATATGTCCCCAAAGACAAGTTAAGTTATTCTTTCTTTAATATGAGACATCTGGTCTCCGAGATGCAGAGCAAAAGCAAAGAAAGCATGAAAAAAATGGGTGGAAAAACATCCTAGCTTTTATTATCATGTCCCACAGAAATGCCTCCCACAGAGCTGCATGAGAAAAGTGAGAGTAGAGCTGATAAACAGCTCACAGACCAACGATTCATTCCTTCCACTTTCCTTTTGCTTTACATTATGCCTTGCATGTCCCCAAAACATCATTTGCTTAGCTGAGATGGAACATCAGTTTTCATCTGCTGCTAAGGATCCTTCAGTGATAACTCAGGTAACTTTGTAGCATACGTGTAGTTGATCAGAAATGCTGTGGCCAATTAGCTTTTTTGTCAAGGAATCAGCATTTTTAAAATATCAATGTTGCTTTTTTAACAAAAAGATTGTGAACTATGGAAAAATATCAATGGGAAACTTTTACTTTTAAGATGAGCACTCAAGGAATCCAGAAATGCTTCTGGTTTGCACCCCAAACCACAGGTTTTTTTTTGATCTGGAAACGATGCTGCACTAATTCATGGGAGCTCTAGCACAGACGCCTTGTAACACCAAGCTTCCTCAGCAGTGTGGCATTTCCCAGGATGCCTTCCCATCATGTCTTTTCTTGTGGCAGGGTACTGATGTACCATGGGAGGCACTTGGCTTACAGAAGAAAATGGGAAATGACGGTCATCAGCCAAACCAGAGGTTCTGCTCTGTAGCAGTTTCCCTGAGTACAATGACTTTAGTTTTAGCTGAAGTAGTCAGGTTTATAGATTCCTGCCCCAAAGTTTAAATTGTCACTAGGCATGTTGTTGAAACCTCAGGTAAGTAATTAAGGCACATAACAAGATGATTTTACTTTCTGCTGGCTTCCTGCAGTATTCATTCCATAGCTTAGATCTGCAGCAATGGATTCATCATTACAAGAATAAAGGAGACAATATGACTCTCGGCCACTTTCAATATGACTCTCGGCCACTTTTTGAATCTCTGCATCACGAGCTGGCTTGACATTCATTCATCCTGACTCAGCATAAATCAGAGCACCATGAGGCTTGGTTTAAATTTGTATCAAAGATGACTGACACCAGAACCTAAACCAGACTTATACCCATAAGCCAGATGTGAGGACACTGAGTGTTAGAAAAACTTTTTTCTTGTTCTAACAGGGAAACCCACCCCAGCCCTCCTGGGTGGAATTATTGTCCCTTAAACCAAGTCTGGCTTCAGTTGGGTGTCAAAGTACAGGATGCTCAGTTTGTCTTGGAAATGTTGCATATCTCGGTGTTTAAAGGGGTGTGAGTTGGTCCACTGACCTCGGTTGTGAATGGTGCATAGTTGAAAAATCTCATCTGGACTCCTCCTGGAGAATATGAGGGCTAAATCAGATCTGAAGTTAAATATAGCAGAGTCAAGTCTGACTAGATGTCTGAACCTCATGACCTGGTCCAGACAAAATGAGGATGAGAACAGATCTGCATGGCTTAGATTAATTGCTGGTAGATAGAAGGGAATAACATGGGAATGCCTTCTTTATTAATTTCAGGAAGGAGGAGGATGGATATTCAGCACTAGATCATTGAGCAAAACTAGGAAAATTTCTGCTGCAGAGATCCTCTGCTGGAGTCCATGGGCTAAGACAAGCCTCTGCGGGCCAGAAAGCTTCAGGATCTTGCTGGAGCAGCTGGGCACTCTGAGCAGTCAGAGCACTGGCAGCACAACAGGAGAAACATGGTTGCCTGTCAGGGTGAGAAACGAGTTATTACAGGAATCAGAAGCCATGGAAAGGGCTGGTTTTGTAGCATATTATTATAACTTATAACATGCCCTGCAAAAAGCAGCAGTTATGATCCAGACCTCCAGCTCTTTCCAATAGTTACCGTAGCTCAGAGGCTGAGGTAGGCTATTGGAGAAAGGAAGGATAACCCCACTGAGATTTTGGGTGGAGTCATGTGGATTTGTGACATGTGCTTATTAATACTTTCCACTTGCACAGTGGTTCCAGATACCCTTTGAAGATTGCTGGCTGACTGCTAGACCCTGTAGAGTGACCTTTAAGACACTATCCTTCACTTACACAATGTTAAAAAATGAGCAGTGTTGAGGACAGGAAGGGCCTCCTTCCTCAGAAATGTTTGGGATCCGCTCAGCTGTAACACTAGCAAACACTAGACACCAAGAAGGATGTTCTTGCCCTCAGTTAAGGACACAGTACTGAGAAGGATGACGAGGAACATTGCAGAAACTTAAGGGATGGTTGGTGAGGGTTCACCCATTTCTGAGTTAGGCAATCAATCTGAATTTCAAAACTTCTCAGATAGTCAGGATCTCTGACAAAATGTTTGTATTGATGGATCAGAAGTAACTTGGGGCCATTCTCACCATGGTTATTTGGTGGATCTCCGTTGACTGTAATGCAATTCTTGGTATTGAAGAAAGAAATGAAAAACCCTTGCTTATAAGCAAAACCTGAAACTGAAAGCCTTGCCTGTCTGGAGGGATGCCACACTTTCCATCAGGCACCCAGGAGAGAGCAGAGATAGGCACAAAAGCTCTGCTAGGTATTTTGGCCATGGCTGTCACCAGCTGTAAGATGGTACCTCTTCTCTGATGGTTGATGGAGGCCCATGGCTTTCATCAGCTGGGACCGGGGCTCTCTGAACCTCCTGTACAGAGCAGGCCTGCAGATAACTTCTTCATACTGAGGTTGTTTTCTTTGTGATTTAAAATCAAAAACGGACTGTGATTCACTGTTGCTTGAAGTCCTGAGGGACTTTCCACTGATTTCAGCACCCAAAGCAAGAGGCAGGGCACACCCTGCTCGAGGAGCTCCTGCAGTGCAGAGACAGGGCAGCGTCACTGTTGCTTCCCTTTCCGCAACACTTCACTGGAAGCGTAATCTTTGCATCCTCTTAGAAGCCTCTGGAGAAGCTGCTTGTACGTGGTTAGAGTTCCTCTCATGATCAAACTGCACTGCCCCACAGAATAACAAAGATTGGACAAAACAATGGGTGTTTTCCTATGTGGTGTTTTTGGAATTTTTTTTTTTTCTTCCAGGTTTCCAGTATAGATTTGAGTCTGGACCAAAGCCAAACTTTTTCTCCTGCTTTTTAACCACCCCCTTCCCATGAATTGGGACCTGTTAAAGTCATAGACAGGAATCTCTCAGACGTTGGTGACTCATTGCATGGGTCCTACTCTGATCACAAACGTTATTTGCAGTTGTTCCTGGATTGCTGTAATGGAAAGATTTGGACATGACCAATGCAGTGCTCTTCATACAAGAACATGTAATATTTCCACATAGTAGCTGATGTCTTTCCGTTTAAATGGGAGAGACAGAAAGAGGGGGGACCAGGATTGTGGCAACAAGGAAATGCCCAAGGCAAAATGTTTCTGGTAAGTATGACTCACAAGAGTCAAAATACTTCTCCTTAACCACTGGCCAGCTGAGCAAGAAGAGGAAAAGAAGATAAACAGGACAGGACAACAGAACAGCATCTCTGCAAAATTTCCAATCCTCCTGCCCAGTCTCTGAACACTAGTTTCCAAATGTCTTTCCCTCTTTTACAGCTCATTGGCAAGGACAGTGGGTGCCTCAATAGTATCTTTTCATATTATATTTTCCAGAAAGGTATATGTTATGGGATTCTTCAGGATTAAAGTAAAACCCAAATAAAACTGAGAATAGTAACAGCTTAGCTCGAGTACAACTCTGGTAATCATATCCTGATTGCCTGTAAGTTTTTAGAAACATCTGTCCTTTGTTTTCTCTGCTAAACTACGCACACATGTACATGTGTATGTGTATATTTATACACACCTGGAACCTTTAAGAACCAAGGGTTGCAAGCCCAGATTAGAGTAACAGTTCACGTAGCTGGTTTCTTGTTTACAAGAGTGGTGGCTGCTCAGTGCTTCAGAGGAATGTGTAGAAACCCTTTATCAACCAGTTCTCAAGATATTCTGCTTTAGAAAAATATTTCAGCCTGCAGTAGTTAAAGGTCAGCTTCGACCTGAAATATATATTAGAACTTTTCCAAGTGCCTCCGATTGATTTAGATAACTCTGGATATAGTTGTCACCCATAATTTCTTTATGTCCCCGCTGAGCTGCCAGGCTCATGTTCTCCAGTGGCAGGGACTAGCCGTGCGCTGCATGGAAAAAGTTAGGTGAGGGCTGGTTCCTCAGGCCAGCGGTGATTACCTGCTTGAAATGGGAGTCTTGAGTACCTTTCCTGTTTGCAGGCAAGCTGTGAGCAGTTCTCTAAGCCTGTGTGGGATAGTCTCAGTGTGGACATACCTGCACAGGAAGATGAGGCTCATACTTCTACATGTAGCTCTATCGGGATACGCTGTGGAAACCTTTCTGAGGCCAGAGGAAGCAGGCTAGCACTATGGTGGACCAAGATACTATCTTTTTCCTTCCCAACAAGAGAGAACAGTATTTTCTCTGTAAACAATGCAGCCAAGTGTTTTTCTTCCATCACAAAAAATGATTTTTTGCTTGGTCTCTGGTACTAGCAAGGCCGGAAACACACTTTTCCCTCTCCCCAGAAAGACTGGGATAGCTTATGATGTCTTACAAACGTGGACACCAAAAATATGAAGTTTTTCAACTGTTCCTTGACCCAGGGTGAGTTTCCATTGCACTTTTAGCCTGAGCTTGAACCCTGACTTCAGCCTCTCCACACAGAGAAGCCTCCGTGGGAGTGGTTTAAGCTCAAGTGAATCCAGCAGGGGGTATAGATAAGAAAAGGATGCTGCATTGCACTCAAGTTCAAATCACCCACTCACAAGTGCTTGTTGTTCTTCATTTCCTTCCCAAGCTGCTCCTTACAGGGCAAACACATTTTCCGTAGCTGTGGTACACATTTGGATGTTCACCTATACCAGTGCAAAAAGGGTAGAAATATATTTATTTTTACTTTTATTTTCCTTTGCAGTCAAGAAAATCAAAACACAAGGACACAGGGTGTAGGACAGAAAGACGTTTTACTTCAAGTTCAAATCAAATGGAAAATTGTACTGAATGAAACAAAGCTATTCAGCTGTCTAAAAGTCAATTTATAAATTCAAAATAAAACTGGATAGAAGTTAGAAAAAAAATATTATTATTTTGGTTGTGGATTTCCATGACACTTTTTTATTAGGAAACTTGGAGTTTAGTTTTAAAGAAGAAACAGTTACGTGCAGGGATTAAGCTTAGCAGAGATCCAGACTGTAAGTGAATTTGGAAAGTTCATAGTCATATATTTTTTCCTGCATTGTGCTCACAAGGAAAAGAAATGCTGAACGAATGTAGTGCCAGCGTAGATTTCATTCTCTTGTCACATCTTGGAGCAGAGACAGATGCAGCCCAGCACAAAACTAGAAATTGGAAGGTACTCCTCTTCTGGAGTGTTTCTGACAGGCACAGCAAACACATAACCAAAGAACAGAAATATAGAATTCATGTGGTCATTTTAATGGCTTTTCATCAGAAAACAACCACCTATCAGCATGCCCTGTGTCAGATGTAATACCATAGAAGCAATTAATTAATTGGTACAGCCTGAGATTTTCTAAACTCTCTGATATTAAGCTCCAAAACCTCTATCAGTCTTCTGCTGACATTGCCCCAGGGAATCTTTTTTTTTTTTTTTTTTTTTTTATTTTTTTTTTTTTTACCTCTTCGGACTACATAGGATCAAGCAAATTCCTCTGCTTCCGTTGCAAGCCAGATCTCCCTGAATACAGCTGGGAATAGATGAATACAGGAGGGAGCCTGAAGCATTGCTGAAGAACATCAGTGCAGATGGTTCTGACACCTGACAACATATTTTGCTGATTTTAGGTGACTCAAATTTAGCAGTGGGGTTTTAATTGTTGTCAGCTCACTGTACACATGGCACTGCAGTGCCCAGCTGTACCATGTCCTAAATTAATCCCAGCTGGGATTGGGGCTTGCAAAAAAAACCTAAAACATGAATAATGATACAGCTCTCGAAGCAGCTACTAGGGGCCAAAGTTTACTCTGTGGAATATCTATGGTTCTCACCCTGGACATAAGTCAAAGAAAGAATGAGGAAATGTAGGATCATCTGGGTCTGAGTGACTTTCTTAGGTGACCTTGGGTAGGTGTCTTCATATCTCTGTGCCTCAGCTCATCACCCAAGTTATAGTTTTCCTGAATTGCCCATTTATACTTTATTGTCCTAAAGACAGGATGTTTTTGCCTCTTTATAGTTTTTTTTTTCCCTTTGAATGTAAACTTGATAGTCATACTCATATTTGCACCAACCTTTACTCATGAACACCTAGTCAGCTGGTACAGTGCTAATAAAACTTGTAAATAAACAGTAATTTTTGCTAGAAACATTTATAGTGCTCAGAATATTTGAGGAATCATAGAAGGAAAGATCAAAATAAATTTTTTCTTTGTAGCTAGTAGAACTTACAAAAATGATATCGCACCTATAATTTCTTTTTGAAGGAATATTTTCAAACATCCCATGGAGTGCAACAAGTTTCAAATATTTCAATATCTTTGTGCAACAGCAAAGATTAAAATATACAGTGCTTGTTGCTCATTGCCTTGTGGTGATATGGAAGATTTAAAATCATGGCAAAAGGAAAATATGCTAAATTATTCCTAAACACCATAGCCCTGAAAATGTTGAAACTATCCTTTGCTGCTGCCTGAAATATTGTGGTTTTGATCCACTAGGAAGCATTTGTTTACGACCTCAGCAATTTATATTTCCCTTTCGCAAGAGCAAGACTTCATATTGTCTCATTCCTGCCTCAGTTATCTCATTTGTTGGTCTGAGCTTATGTTGCTCAAGCTCCAGTCCCATTTGCTTCAGCAATGAAAGTGCATAGATGAAGCAATACCAGGAACAATACAATCAAACCACAGGCTGATTCTGAAGGAAGGGGGAAAGAAAAAAAAAAAAAAAAAAAAAAATTTTTGAAACGGGAAAGAGAAATTGGAAGAAGGTCCAAAACAACTCTGTGACACTGAAAATTAACCAAACAGAAATTACAATGTTATCCATAGCAAAAAGGAAAGTTACAAAGAAAGAATTTTTCTGCAGCTGAAGAAGATTATAGGAGATTACAGCAATATCTGTAGTAGATAACTGGTATCATCGTGAGATTTGTAGGAATTAATTGTGTTTTAAGCAAGTTATTGCTAATGGAAGTTACAGGGATCATCACTCATTCTTGGGAGACTTTCTTACCATGAGTCTTGAGTATGCTCGGTATGCATTTCTCTGCTGATAATTCAGGCATCGCTAGGCTGGACTCAGCCTAGTCTGCGTCTCTACTGCAGTGCTAGTACTCCAGTATGTAGCTTTAAAAGGAGCTTGCTTTAAACTACTACCTGAAGTATTGGCATGGCTCCACCACTGCATGCTGAGCTCACAACAAGGTACATCTACTGGACAAAAATGGACTAGAGGGCAGATGTACTTTAAAAGTGAATCTGATGCCGCTCAGGAATTGCATGGCGAGCTGATGTGTTATGAGCGTCAGAAACAGGAGCAGGAACATTACAGTCTTTCTGATTTTTTTTTCTGTTTTTCCTTTGAAGCTGGCAGTTCAGATTGACGTATGTCTGAGCTCATGAGAGGACATACATAGCACCTCCAGGAAAAGAGAAACATTGTAATCAAAGACTTAGCTTGAGGAGAAAACTGAAGACTTCCGTAATGGTAGTCAGAAAGGTGAGCTCAATGCAGCTGTCATTGAAGAGCTCTTGAGCTGTCCATGCTGGGCACCATCTGGAACACAGGAAGCATTTGTCCATCGAAAGGCATCGAGTATCCAGGCTCCTAGAAACACCTGAAATCATGGCGCAGAAAAGACTGGACAATAGGGTTGCAGATGTAACCCTGACTACGGAAGGCATAATTTTCTAGCTTGGAGACTAATCACACCAAAACCTTTCTATATATCTTCCTGGTAGCCTGACCTTCAAGTTAGGATGTGCCGGGTAGGATACAAAGGTGATAAAAGGGATTGCTTTTTCTAAGCTTCACCTTTATCATAGGAAGTAGAGCAGGAAGCAGAGCCTGGCTGCCCAGGAGCTTGATAAGCTTTGGAGCAGGTCAGTAAAGAATTGGCTCTTCCCAAGCTACTTATGTCTCTGACAGTTGCATCATTTTTTCCATGTCAAAAAGTCAGTACTCTCACTGTTAGCATAGAGAGATGCATACAGTGCTTTTTCCTTACTGTGCAGTCTCTTTCTTGATGTAGAAAGGAATAATAAGGGCTAGTATCAGGTTTTCGGCAGATCAGAGGGAGAGAGCATACATCTCGCTGTGCATTTGCAGATTGTTTCTGCAGTTAGCAGCAACACCTGGCATTTGGGGTTTTTTTCCCCTCTAGGGATAGCTGGTGAGCAGCACAGTATGTCTGGTAACACGAAACAGCATGTAACCCCATCTCTAGCTTTGACCAGGAAAAAAATACAAAATATGTGTATATGTATTCAATGAACTGTGGCACCCTGACTTCATCCTAACTCTTGCTGTTGGTACAAAACACTAATTTGCTGTCCTATAAGAAAAGCCTCTCTTGCAAAAAGGACACATCAAGCCTCTCAGTTGCATCTGAATTATGAAGTGTTAGAAATCGTTCCCAAAGCAAGCCTTCAAAGTCTTTAGCTGATCAGATAAACATTTCACAAACATTTCTGCTGGGGCTGCAAAATCTTTTCTCTCCAGCATGCCTCGACCTAGGAGAACGGATCAGGACAGCAGATGATGCTGAAGAGATGTGTCTGCTGCATTTCCTGATTGTGGTAGACAAAACACACAAAAGGATTCTCCCCTTTCTTCTCTTGAAATTAATGCTGATCTGACACAATGTTTTCTCTTTCCTTCCTCCTAAATCTGGTATGGCCTCTTGAAATACCGCTTAAAATCTGAGTAGTGTGTAAGAGCAGGATCTTTACAGTTCTCCAGCCTCCATCATCTACCAGTGACTGTGGCTGTGTACACAGGGGAATCAAAGCTTCCTTTGAGAGGAAATTTAGGCTAAAAAAAGAAGAAATAACAACAACAAAAAAAGTCTATTATGTTTAGGAAAAAAATAAGGTAAATAAAAATATTATTCTCTTGCAAAATCATTACCACCAGGTCAAATGATGGTTCAAGAAAAAGAGCCCATTGCCTGTTTTAAAATCACATTCGCAGCTATGTATCTAGCAGGGATCTTGTCCAAAAGTTTCTTCAGAAGCTGGCACATCGCCGTAAGAGGGCATCACAGTGTTGGCACAGTGTACCTTCTCACTACAGAAACATAATATATGATAAATGATTCTCACTGGTTTAAGGGCGTTAATTGATTTGCTCTCTGCAGAAAACCTTTTAGACAAGCTGGGTTCAGATCTCACAGGAAAAGAGCCACTGCAAATACGAGCATTGTTTATAAGCGTGTTGGGTCTCGAGGGGCCTATCCTTATCCTCGGCATGTCTGCAAAGCTGCCTGGGAAACATCAGCAAATTGTGTGTGCAGCAGATCTTCTTGTAAACACATGAAGCCAGCTTTGTAACTCCCAGACACTGGTTTCTGCCCTGGGAAAGACCAGGCGATTGCCTGCATCTCAGGAACCCCTCCAGTTCTCCCTTCTCTTGACAGGTTTCTCACTATCGCAGTAGCGTGACTCTGAGTCTGGAAAGCGCTTGCTAAAATTACCTCTCGAAGAAGATTAGACTCTGGTGTGAAGCTGTGTTTGCTGAGGTGTAAGCCAAACCGAAACCCCGGGCTGCCCAGGCTGCTATTTCCCAAGCTAAAAGCTCAGGTGCTGTAGCTTTTGTTTGTCACAAAGAGGAACTGCTGCATGTACTTGTTGGAGAGAGAAAAGGAGGGTTTATATACAGCGTGCACCTGAGGTTCAGAGGTGTGGTTCCTATTTCACGTTTGGGCAGCAGCAACTCTTTTGGAAGACCTTACTGCAGCTCAGGAGATAGAAGAAAGAACTGGGGAGACAAGAACTTGTAGCAGAGAGCTGATACCCTGCAGATCGAGGCAACACAGAGCCTCTGAGTGATAGAGCAGTTTGCATTCGGTGCATCAGCAAGGGGAAAGGAATATGCCCAGTAACAAGCACAAAGTTAATGAGATGGGTATTTCACTTTCTCGACAACAGCAGGCCCGTGGAGCCGTTCTTTTGTTTTCTCTCTCCTCTTTCCATACACAGGCAGTCCACATGTGCTTTTCCTGTGGATGGACTTAGAGCTGGCCAAAGCATTTGCAAATTCTTCTCCTGCAAAATGCCAATACTTTTGCACATCTGCATGTTTTCAACTTCCAACTCTGCTTACAAAATATATCCCTTATAGTCCAGCCTGCAATTTCAGTTGTAGATAATGATTGTTCTGGCAAGTAAAGTCTTGAGACAGGCTGTGGGATAAGACCTTGGTGCTGTAAGCATCTTGAAAGACAGACTTTTCCCTTGGGCTTTCGGTAGTGCCCCAGGATTGACACTCATAAACAAAATGACATCTGGGATTGACATTGTTCTCTAGATTAGGGTCCTGTGCAAATATTTGCACAAGTGTTTATCCCTAAGCAGGTGGCTGGGCCCATTGGTTTCAAGCTGCTTCACTTGAAACAGCAGGGAGCTGCGCTCGTTTTGGAGGGAGCCCTCCTTTAAACAGCACCAGAGTGTGGAAAAGGCAGAGGGAGAGGAGTGGTCAAACCGATGCATTTCTCTCAGCCTCAGTGGCTACCATCATCGCAGGAGAGATAGTTATAAGTCTGCATCCAAGCTGTCAGCACAAGCTGATAGCTTAAACTGTAGGATGGCCAGGCTTTGTACCAAAGCATCTTTGGGTGGACCTGAATAGCTGCATTGCACAAAACCTTTCTCTTCCTAACCCTGCTGGGAGCAGCCCCTGCCTCCAGGCCCACTGTGTTACAAAGCGTGCCCTTTCCTGAAGGCGTTGCCTGGATCTCACCATCTTGGCTGACTCTCCAGTCAAGGGCAACCTCAGCAAGCGTATGGCAGCTTATGAGCCCAGATACACAACTGATTTTCAGCGGCTTAATAAGTTATCACTCAGCAGCTGAGGTGCAGATACTGGCAGGGTGTGCTTGCAGCCTCCCCACCGGGGAAGGAAAGGAACTAAGCCAAAATCTGCAGGAATGGGACCGTGCTGCTTCGCCACTTGATGGTAAGTTACTGTGGCTCAGCAGATAACAGTGGTGACTTGTGACACCAGGCTAGTCTGGCCCTAAGTCTCATCCCAAAGTCTCTGAAGACATAACGGTATCCATAAAGGGTGTTTGGTTTTTGAGTTTCATTTCACTTCCAGATAGGTGAAAGATGATGCTCACGAGAGACTTCTGCAGAAATGTGTGATGTAGCCAAGTCACTGGGGCCTTCTAATCACTAATTTCTTTTGGCCAGGTTTTTACCCACTGGCCTCACTTCAGTGAAGTAGTGAAGCCAGCACATATTCTTACTTGGCCCACAAGTTCTCATGACATACAAGAACAATATTAATAATAACAACTTATTAAGGAATATTTATGGCAAGTTTAAGTAATTGCTGCATTTTCAGTCTCTGTGTGTGTGTTGTTTAAATTATTTATTTCTGTTAAATAGAGCAGAATATCTCAGACACCTATTTACTTTTAATAGCAGTAAGAGAAAAAGGGCATGATGCAAACATCTCCAAATAACAGGAAAGTAGTTTCTACTATACTTGTCTATTCCTCATGTTAAAAATACGAAGGAGCCCGATAGGTTCAGGAGCGCATACTACTTGCAAATAAAATTGCTTGCCTCTAAATCTCAGATGAGAGTGCCTGCTGGAAATGTGCAATTGCAATTTATGAAACAGGAAACAGATGTATTCTGTATCGTAACCCTCTGTGGTTTGGAGTGGAGAGGTAGGAAGGGTATGATAACTAAGGTCGAAGATATACTGCAAAGTAGAGGACTATTAACTCCGCGAATAATAAGTAACACTTGTCACTTACTGCCATGCCTTTCTCTGTGGGCCTCCAGGTGTTTTGTAGACAGCATTCACTCCTCTGCCTCCCATGCATGATAGGGACATGAAAGCTGTGATTTGGTGGTACAGTAAATCCAGCTCTCAAGTTCCTAGCTAGCGCTAGATCAAAACGTGATGGCAGAGTGATGCAAAACAAGACAATCCAGTGTAAAGTCACTTTTCCACTGCAAAAATGTTCTAAAAAATGCAGCTGAGTGAAGTCTGTGTTGGCAATTGTTATGCTACATTAGGAATTGTCTGATTTCTGACAGCCATGCCAAAGCCAGCATAAAAGCATGAAGCCAGGCTAAATTTCATCTCATATCCTCTGAATAATTTGTCAAAAATGTGACTGTGTGAGCTGGCGTGATGAGGGTTACATTCGTGGTGCAAGTACCTAGATCTGGTTCCAGTTACCGTGGAACCGACGAGGGGACAATTTTCAGTCCTGACACCCTACAACTGGGCTCATTAAGGTAGTTTTTGGCCACCCAAGGACAGCTGCTGAGCCTCTTTCTTTGAAATTTCTTCTGGGTGGCCTTGGGCTTGGCTTTGTCTGTGTTTTAAAGGTTAGCTAGTCTAATTGCACTCACTGGCCCTCCCGCTGTGGACAAAATTTACACTGGCAAAAGATCTCCAGCTGAAATAAGTGCTCAGGTGCTCTACTCAATACAGCAGAGCTGCTGAGGCTTAACAGGTACCTGTCAGCTGCCCCACGTTTAATGCCTACATGTGTGCTTGAAGCCTGCCCAAACTGCAAAGTAACACAGTGTTGATTAACCTATAATGAAAAGTGACAAAATTAATGAATTTTGCCTGAAAACTGGACATGCTTAAAGCTATTCCTGCCTGGCTGTTTGGCTCATCCCTCTGCTAGGCATTGCCTATCCAGAGCAACATTGTCAGAATACAATATGTGCTTATTTTAATTTACAGAATGGTGAGGTTTTATTGGGGAAAAGGATGTCTTCAGCCACCCCAGCCCAATTCACAGTGTCACCAAGATCTGATTCAGCAGGGTATGGATGTATGCAAGTTAATGCAACGAGCTTGTGCTTGTGTTTGTCTTGCTGAGCTTTCACTCCAGACATGCCGGACGTTGCCTGGGCACATGCTTCTTCTTTACTGATGAGGCACATTTTGACATGACCCACAAAATGCTTCTGTGAGAGGCAGGGACACTTAAATCTTCCCCATTTTTTGTAACTGTTGGTATACCTATCTCAACAGGAAAATACGAAGTTGTCACGCTGTCCCGAAGCCCTCCACCATGCACACATGACTGACTGCTGCTCACAGCCTGGCTGCTGGTTATGCTGCCAACTCCACCCACTCTTACATCCAAAATCCATGTCAAAGCAGGGACACAAATGGATCTGAAACTCATTTCAGACTAAATTTCTGAAACACTGGTGCCTTTCTTTTCCTAGAAGCTCCACTGGACTTTGTTTAAATTCCCTGATTTGTTTCTGGTGTTGGACCCAGATTTTTGAGCCTGCTCTGAAAAGCAAAGCTGTGTTCCCAAAGCCTGGGGACTGGCATGTGTGAGACGATGGGAAAAGTAAACAGAGCTCCGTGAGGAAGAGATTTTACCTGAGCTTTGATTTCTTTTCTGTCTCCAATAAGAAAGGATGTAGGAACTTGACCTAACTTTGTCTTCTTCATTGGCAAGCTGAGTATTGGGAAGGTGAGGCAAGCAGTGCTGATTGCGCGGAGGTGGGCAGCACCAGTGCAACACCAGAAGCAGACAGAAGGAAATTGGCAAATCAAGTTGTTTTCTTCATGCCAAGCGAGAGCAATTGCGGGGAATAGGTTGTTGCAACGTAGGAAAGCGGAAACAGATGCACTTTCTGCTCTGCCGGCACTGCAATCAGCTGTGGCTCCTAAGGGTGTGCGGTGGGAGCCGTGAGATGCCCGAGCAGCAGAGCAGGGCAGCTAAGGTCACCAGGGTGGATTTCAGAGTGAGAGCTGGCTTGTGTTGAAACACTATGTGGTATTGCTGTGAGAATATGAAATAAAGCCATAGTTGGAGCATTTGTTGGTCTGTTGCTAGGTAAACATTTAAAAAACAATCATATTTTGCAAACTGATTCCTTCTTGTCTTTTTTCTTTTTTTTTTTTTTTGCTGTGGCCCTTAATAAATTTTCCAGGGCAGAGTGCTTTTTATCATCATATCTGTTCTTTGCTGTTGCTGTGCCTGAGCACTTATCAACTTCTCGAATCACCCATGAGTTAATTTTCAAAATATTCATCCAGGTATTTGGTGCATTGCAATTCAATACATGGTTGCGTTGGTTTGTAAGGCACGGGAATTCTTTCTTTTCCAAGAAAACAGGCTCAAGGAAATCAGTTTTCATAGTTGTATTGCTGGTATGACTTTTCCTCTGTGTGAGGATTGGAAGTCCTTATTTCTTAGGCTTTATTAAAGAAAGTGCAATCTGTTCCTCACAGTAAAAGAATAAATAAAACATAAAGTGCTTTAAGCACACCACATCAAAGCTATTTTATTCATAAGATTACTTTGTAAGTGAATTTAAGATACTTGTCAAATATCAGGATTACGCCCATGAAATGGTGCTTTTTTTTCTTTCATGAGTGGTGAAAAGAAGCCTGGATTCAGCCTCTCCCATGTGTTTCCCCTTGTGCCATGACATCCCACTGCCCACACTGATTTGTGATTTGCCAAATGCGCTTTCGTGGATGATCTCTTCAGTGTCTTCCCAGATGAGCTCCAGGCCAGCGGGCTTTCCTCACTGCGATTGTGGGGCCACTATGATGAGATATGCCTGCATCAGTGTACCAGGAGAATTATGCATGGATGTTTGTTAGGACACACAGGTTAGTGTTGGGAGGGCAGCCCTCCAGTATCAGCCATGCTTTGCCAGCAGCAGAAAGCGTTGTGCATTGCTCAGAGACCTAACTGCTTGCTGTTTCTCTTCTGGGCTATCATTAAGGCTTGCATTCACTGCATTTAACTTTAGACATCTACCTGGCACATCTCTCAGTTGCCCCAAACTCCTTCTCTGGGATTACGGCTATGAAACAGTCTCTGGAGCTGTAAACCCTGCGTGCTGATGCACAGATGATGACACACTGTGCTGCATCCAGAAGCCTCCTGGCATGTGACCAGTCCCCAGCCTCTCTGTCCAGTTTGTCTGTCCCAGGAAAGCTCTGACGCACCTAAGCCTTGTTTCCTATGAGCTAGAGGCGAGATTGTCCCTGGCATAAACACCAGAGCAGAGACCTCCTGCCTTTCTCAAAGCCACAGGCTCCCAGCCCTGCTCCGGGCTAGCTGGCCCAGGAAAGCTGCTGTTTCAGTCTCGCCTCTCCTGGATGTATCCCATCCTGAGCAGGAGGCTGGGCCACCCACTTCATGTTCCCTCCAGGGCAGACAGCTGAAGGTAGGAGGTCGGTGTCACCCCAGGACCTGAGCTGCTGGGTTCAACAATGGCAAGGGACACAGGTGGCCAGTTTTCAAGGCAAAGGATGCACATCACTTCCTGGGCTTCCCAACGTAGCACTGATCATCATTGAGGGCAGCCATGCTGGTTAGCCACAAAAATTACCAGCCAGTTTCGTAGCACTGACTACTGCTGTGGGCTTCATTTGATTAGTATCAGCAGAGGATTTCGGCTCAGATTTATATCTGCCATTCATTATTCCTACTCAGTGTCTAATATCTTGTGTTCTCTCCTGTCATCCCAAGAAGACAATCAACTCATCCCCAAAGAGTAGATGGGATATACTTGAAAGCACACAACTTCTCTCTACTTAGAGAGCACAAATTGCTTCTTCTGTCCAAACACTTGCCACTAGCACACTGGTTATCTCCTCAAGGGCCACAGAGGAATCCACATTGTCACATACAAAAAAGTGGTCTTGAATGAATGAGTCTTTGTATCTCAGCTGGAAAATTATAATTTGAACCATTCCACTGAAGCAGTGAAATAATATGTGCAAAGTGCCTGAGAGGAGCCCAGCTTGGAGGCTTCTAGTGGAAAAAGAAAGTTCAGATAGACAAAAAAAACCCAAAAAAACTGGCAAGAGGGAGAATGTCATGAGATCAGCCCATAGAATATGCTGAGGAAGACAGAAAGCAACTGAACAAATCTAAGTAATTTGGGTAGCGGTTTGCATTTATTAAGTTCTGGCTCATCAGATATATCAAATTAGGCAAGTGCACAAGTGCCATGTTTATCACACCAGGCTCCTAACGAACATCCTTTGTCTTAAGGAGATCCATTTAAACAAATAGATGCAGTCAGGGGAACGGCTGGGAAGTAATGAGGTGGTGAGAGGAATGTACGTTGAATTCAGCACTTCTCTGGCTAACTATCAAGCCATTAGTCCCACAAGAAATTCCCAAACATCGTGCATGAAAGATAGGCTCCCTTAAACCATGTTGTCTGAGCAGCCTCAGCCACGTGGTGTCTGCTGCCGAGAGAGCCCCGACCCAAGCCCAGCTCCCGCTTCTGTGGAGAGGCTTGGAGAAATCCAGGATTCCTGGGGGTGCAGGATTTGCCAGTGATGTGAACCAGGCCTGTCTCTGCTGTCTTCCACACAGACTTGCTTCCTGCATTAAACTTGAGTTCTTTCAGTACTTCGTCTAGTCTAAGCAGGCTGTGAGGCTGAAGGGGAGTGCTCTGATGTTTAACATGAATATCCCAAATGGCGTTTTCATCAGTTCCTCCTTGTTGCCCATTCTGACTGCAACCGACAGCATGAGCAGATAACTCGCTTGAAATCACCGCAGGAAAGAAAACATAAACAAGTCAGGCATAGATCTCATAGATCTAGAAATAGACAGTTTCTCCTTAAAATCAGCTTCTCTCCATATCCCCGAAACAGTAAATCCACAGATGCGATCATAAAACCTAGTTAATAGGTAAACAGGCGTATATCCTGGCTAGAGATTAGTTTTGCATACCAGAGAGCTGATACATGTCTTCAGTACCTAGATGACTGTTATCCCTGCACTACGGTTGTTGCTGCTTCACAGCAAGAAGAGTTGACTTGTCCCATATTGCAGGTTTCTCACCAGGTTTATGAAAGTCTGAGATTTTGAACATTTTTTTTTAACATTTTTCTGAACAAATACCTAATACCTCAGTGGGGGCTTGTAAGTGTTTTTGGAGTGGTGGCATCACAGCTCTCAAAAGGTAACTTTATCTCCTCTTCAGGGTTTTCTAAATTTAACTGTTTCAATGTGTCTTAAAATTATATGCATTTATCCCTTAATCATTCCTATTATTCTTGCCTGAGTTTTCTCCTTTATTCCATTTAGGGTTGGAATCTCCAGTAATTTCCACATAGTCTCACTGGTGATCCTTTTTCAGAGATGCTCCATCTCTAATGCATACAGCACAGTTCCACACAAGTTTATTATTGCTATCTTGCCTTACTGTTTCATAAATCCGTGTCTCAGATGATAACCTCCATCCCGATCCCCACTTTCAAACTGTATTTCTCCCACTGAATATCTGCATTTTGGATCACTCTCCCTCCCTTGCAGTCACTGTCCTAAACTGAGCCTCGTTTCACTGTTTCCTCTTCATATTTCTAAGTGCTTGGTGCAACATGGATGTTGGCTGCATATTTCCAAGTAATTTCAGATGTGAATGTACTCACTCCTTTTTATTCTCAAGGAACTAATGAGGTTGCTAAATAGAACCAGACACCGACTTTAATCTTTTTACCACTCCCCTCACTATCTCTCCTTTCCATATGGAACAGATACTATTTCTTCTTGTTCTATGGTTCTTCCATGAGTTCGCTGTCAGGATGAAGGGTTTCACATCTTCTCCACTCTAAATGTCTCATGAGACACCATACTAAAGGTTTTACTCCTTTCACTATTCACTTTCCATTTGTTTGGGACTATTTGTCCATGTCTAAACCAGGGTTGTAGTTTATTTGGTGCAATGAGTTCTCTTTCTGCCTATGTGTGAATATACAAAGGAGACTGAAAATTAACATATAAACTTAGCACTCTTTCTGTCTCTTGCTCGTAAGACTGTTTGTCTCCTGAACTATAACTTGACCTCAAGGATACAGCTGATGCGGATTCCTCCTTCCCACATAATCTTCTCTCTGTTTATGGAGACAGCAGGAAACATGGGCTGACCTGTGGGGTTGTGTCGTCCATCCACGTATAACAGGGCAGGTTGATCTTGGCAGTGTTTTCCAGGACTTTGCTCAGACCACCTTGCAGTGACTCAGGCTGTTCCCTTTGAGAGTCGATGCTACCATCTAGCAGATTTCACAGTCAGGATTCATTTTCAGCGACTGGCTTCTTTTTCACTCATTTCATCCCCTTCATCCAGGTGCCACATCCTGTTTCCTCACCTTTCAATTTTTCTGATGCCTCCAGCACCTCTGGGACAAGCTGTCTCCAGTTACAATTTTCATATCTCCTCAGAAAATGCCCATATTTTAAAAAAGATTGTGTATCCAGCATCTTCCCTAAGGACCAATGAAAGCTGTTGTGTGCTTAACTCATGTGAATCATGGTCAATTCTAGATACTTAAACATGGACTTTAAGCCCTAACCTCTGGTTCAGAAAGTGGGCTGTAACGTAGGGCTGCAGAAGGATTCACTAAAAGAGTTGTCAGTATGCATACATCATCTATGCATCATTTATATATTGTACCAAGCTCAGCCCAAAGGTAGCATCCTCCCTTTACCTCCACACCCTCTGATGGGTTTGAATACACAACTATTTCCACTGCCTGTTCATGTCTTCGGCAGGCAGTAAAGTCAGAACACCTTCTGAGCAGACATTTATTCTGCAGTTGTGACAGCCCAGGCACTTTTATATGGAGCAGTATTGGCCTAGCACTGTGGGGGTGGCATCTCTGCGCCTGACTCAGGTAGTGAAGTAGTGCATGACCCCTACCTAGGTTGTTTTGCTGCCCCTGTCAGACATTTCTGACACGTGCTGATAAGAAGGGCTGCAGTAGCCGTGGTCTGTGGCCATGCAAATATACATCCACATCGTATCACACAGTGACATCTTTTTAATGCAGATAGACACCACCTAATTCTCACTGTGTTTAAAAATGCAGCATAATTCTGTTTGAATGGAAGTTCTTTGGGGTCAAAAATCTTATTCCCATGAACGCGAATGGGAATTTTTCCTCTGGCTTTCATGGAATCCAGCTCTGGCAAGCCATGAATGCAGATCTGTCACATTTCTTTCTCTTTCTTCATTAAGTTACTGTGTTTTTTTCCTGAGAATCAGATTAGTGAATTCTCATTTGACCGAATACCTCTCTGAGGTACCTCAGCGAGACTGGAACATTTCCTGTGGCTATCGTATCCGCTTCAATATCCTTCAAAGTGAATGTCACAGCCCTTAAGTGTTGAAACAGGCTTTTCTTTCACAGCACCAAAACAGCAAACCAGCCTGGATAAGATGAGAGGGACATCATAAATATTACACAGGGTCTGAGGCATGTAAATTCAACAGAAACTTTTCCAGCTCCCCACTGGGAGAGATTTCTTGGGAATAGAAAACTCTCTGGAGTTTGTAGTAACTTCTTAAGCGATATTGGGATTTTTAACATTCCACATTACACAACAGAAAGCAGAATCTTAATGGAAATGCTGCACACGGTTGACTTTAATAGGAAACAGAGTCTATGCCACAGTGGAGCAATATTTAAAATATTGTTTCCTTTTTTTTTTTTTAATTAGAACTGATTTTAGGTACTTTTTAATTCAGTGAACTGGATTCAAGGGATTACTGCTGGTTTCAAGGAAAAGCTGTGCAGGACGAGGCATGACAGTCACAAGGACAACTTGCATTACTCTACAGGCTAACTGGATCCTCACTCCAGCCCTCTCAAAGCTGCAGGGCTTGGCTGGGAAGCCCAGAATGGGCTGTCTGATGAGTGCTGTCAGGCTTCAGCTCTGTGTTTGCAGATAGTCTCTTAAGACTTTGAGCTGACTCTATATCCAGGCATTTTTCAACATCAGCAGAACCTCCTAAACTTCAGGTTGAAGCAAGCTGAGTTTTCTGTTGAGCCTCTCTCAGAACGGGGGCTAGCTGCAAACTTCAAGGCAGCAACGCCTGGTTTTGTTTGTCTAGAATACAAGTGTAGGATGCAAAAGCCTGACTGGGAATTGCGACCTCACATTAAGGGAACAGGACACTGGTTAAATCTGCAAGCCAGACTTCTGACTCCTCATTTCTGTTGAGTTTCAGAAAAGGCAGGCAGAAAGGTAGGGCTGTTCCTGAAAAGGGGTTTCCATACTCTTACTGAAAATGCTAAATGCCCCCCTTTCCCTTTTACACAGGTGAAAAACCTTAGTCAGTGCAACACATAGAGCAAACTACAGTTAGCAACACGTTAGTAACTCCTTCAGAGAATGTACTGGCTAGGATCCTGATTCACTGAGGCACGGCTTAGCCTTGTGCTGCCACATGCAGCAGTCGAAGTGGTTACACAGTTGTCTGAGGTTGAGCACGTGGTTGAGGTGGTTTTCTGGCCATACAGAAAACAACTGACATCAAGAAAGGATTCCCCCTGCTCCTTACCCTGGAAAACTATCTTTGTGCTCTGGCATTTGAGAAATACCCAGGCCATTCAATAGTCATCAATGTTTTTCCTGACTTTCAGCTGAGAGAAATTCCTTCCAACTGATTTGCCTTTTTATACAAACCTCAGGGTACATGAGCTTAAATTGAACCCAGCCCTTTCGCTTTAAGGTAATTTGCGGCTGTTTCTTGGGTCTGAGCAAAGAATGGGGCTCAAACTTCTCCTTCCCCACAAGCAAGTGGCTGGTGAGTAACACTTGTGAGTAAGCTTCATCAGATGTCTGTGCAAATGAACCTTTCCCCCACCCAGTCTGAGACGCGTACTACGACGTGATCCAAAGAAAGTAGAGGTTTTCTGTGAAAGCGGACAGGCAAGGAGGGCTCAAGCAAGCCTTGGCAGCGGAGCTCACCTCTGACTGCAGGGAAGCTCTGACCGGAATCCAGACTCCTTGCCTCACCCTTGTTTCATTTCCAAATTTAAATGTGGGATAATGTTTACAGTAAATACAGGTCACCTCCACGTCTGGGAAGGAATTTCATCTCCAGGCATTTCTGTGCTTTCAAGAGAGTTGCATTTTATACCAAGTCTTTTATTTATGAGCAGCTGGAAAGGGGCTTGTGTTTTAATAAATGGGTAATTAATGGGTAGCACCCAGCAGCTTACTGTCGGTAGCGTATAATTTTCCTGTTTGTAACGTGCTCAAGGAGCTCTATTGACCATTTATGAGCTCTATGCATCACTTCGAAATCAGACTGTGCTCTGAAGTGTACTCGATTGCTGCAGAGACTGCTGAAAGGGCACATGTAAGAGGCTATGTATTAAAGGAAATTTCATGCCTGAGAGTTGCACTAGGTCCTGGGTGCTTTAGGATCACACTGTTGGACCATAGTGAGAAAAGGGTCCTGTGCTTTTTCACAGACTCTTCCAAAAAGAGCAGGACAGACAGAAATTTCATCCTGGAGGTTTGTTTGCGTGGTCATCCCCACAGTCTGGTACTTTTTGCTTGTGTTTGTAGTCATTTCCAGGCAGAGCTGTTGTGAATAATAACTAAACAGAGACTGAGATCTGGCTGTGAGCTACTGAAGAAAGTTTTTTTTTTCCTCTGTGACAGAGGATTGTATGCTGAGTTTAGATTCAGACAAACCTTACGAGACTCCCCCGGAGGGACAGAGCTGTAGTGGAGGGAAGACTGTTTCCAGCTAGAAGTGTGATTATAAAAATGATGCTATGGTGGGAGGCAGCTCTGGCCGATACAGTGGCTGCGGGAGATGGGACCGTATAGCTCCCTCTGTGCCATTTTCCCTTTAAAATGGAAGCTGCCTTCTTGCCCAGAGTTGCAGGAGTCCTGTCTTCACCTGCTCCAGCCTGCACCTGAGCTTTAGAGTGATGGCCAGCACAGCTGGGCAATGGGCTCTGCAGGCTGATGAGAGGGGACATCAGCCCCAGTCGCAGCTGGAAGATATGGGAAGGATTGGGTAACTCTCCTATCGTCTGCTTTTTGCTGCTCTGCAATGGGACATGAGAGGCAAAGCCGATGACAGGTCAGGCCTTTTACCTCACTCCAGCTCATGTTCTTTCAGGCAGGCCATGTGTAACCTCAGTTTCAGCATTTGTGTGCCCTTGGGACCAGGGAGACGCAGATTTCCTTTTCAGTCCTGCTCCTGGCCTGCAGTGTGATTGTAAGAAATCATTTCACATCTGCCTGCCATGGTTTCCCCCATGCAGTGGATTTTTCAGGATTAGTTAGCTCATGCCTGTCCCTCACCCCTCTCTAAGGGATGCTGAGCATGAGGACTACCCAGGGACTACCTTACCTGTAAAAGAGATCAGAGAAAGACCTCGGTTACCAAATTAGACTCCTGGTCAGTAGCTTCTGACTTTTCCCATTTTTGGGACTGCAGTCCATTTCTGTGTGCAATTCTGAGCAAGTCTGGACAGTTCTGGCAGGTTTGGTGTCAGAAGTTTCTGATCTGGAGCTGTCTGCAAGAAAATAGGATCTGGGTTTATTTTTGCCTTTGCATGACTGAAAGCTGCTGTAAGTCCAAGAAAGGCTTTTCCAACATTAATAACATTTTGTGGCTTCTATCCTTGAGGCGTATTTTAAAAGGCTTGGTTTTCATAAGGTGGATAATAAGGTGAAAATTGTCTCCTATTACAAATTCTCAAGTCTAGCCCTCCTCCCAGTTAGTTCCTGAACTGTCCCCCCCTGTTCCTGAGCATTAAATTCAACTGCTTAGACTTGTTAAAAACTCTAGGTTTAGCTTCCTGCTTAAAGCTGTAATTTTAGATCCTTGGTGGGTATAAATAGACACAAATACACAATGCAGTTATGCTGGCTGACATTAACTGGGAATAAGGCCCAAGCATTTATTCCTTCTCTTCACCTCTGCTGTCTGTCTTTCAAGCGCAGACACACATGCATACCCGCACACACACTTGGACAGACCGAGGCACTGGAAAGGTTTGGGAAACTTTATCTCCTGCAACACCTATAGCTTTCCATCTACTGCATAAATTGATTTATAGGTTTACTGGTTAAATCTATCTATGAAATAAAACGGCCATTTTACATGACAGTTTGCAAGAATACAAAAGTCTGCAAATTAATGTGGTGACCCACCAGGAACACTAGAAGTTTATCATTCCTTCTCCATGACTTTATGTATACAGGGTTTGGAGGAGGAGGCTTTTTCTGGATTTTTTTTATGTTGGCTTTTTTTTTTTTTTTTAAAGAAGAATAATTATAACCCAGCAAATGCTTTTGGAGTTAAAGGGGAAACCATCTCCCATAAGTCTATCTGGAATGACTCAGCTCTGCGTTGGCGATCTGCAGTGCAGATACGAGGCTATGAATGTGTTTCTCAGTCATTTCTCAAAGGATAGCTGCTTTCCGGACAGCCCCATGGGCCCTCACTCACAGTTTGCAGCCCTCTTGCCCTGGACGAGGGCCATGTTCAGCCCTCGGGGATGGGTGGGAGAAGCAGGAGTCCATAGAAGCCATGTACATGCTCACGTATTAGTACACAAGGATGTACCTACCTCAGCACAGGCAGATCTGGTTTTCTTGTGTACTGAGTGAAGGATATATGATCTGAGGCCAGCCATCATGGGATCAGCAGGACATGGTGGCCCCATGTTTATGCAGGACCATCCCAAAGGCTCATTCCCCAGCTTGGCTCCTGCAATTGGAGTTGCTGGCCACGAAAAGGCTGTCTGTTGGCAGTGGACGTTTCCTATCGCACGTTATCTTTGCCTTCTCCCTCTTGAGCTTTTGTTTTGGCAGCTCTCTGCAGCAGCCGGCCGCTGCAGCCTATATGTGTGCAAAGCAGCTGGTCAGAAACATTTGGTCAAGACTTTTCTTTTCCCCTTCTCCATGAAAAATTACTTTTAGACAAGCTACTTCCCATGGAGAAATTTCCTTTTGCGTGGACATTCCTGGAGGAGGAGGGGATGCCCAAAATGCTGAATTGCCTGTGGAGGATTCACGGCATCTGACAATGCTTAAACAGAGGAAAAAAAGTCCCAAACATGTCCATTGTCACTGGACTTGAGTGCTTGAGTGTGTTTTCTCATGGCAACAATGTATGATTAACCTTAAGTGGTTTCCATGACTGGTAAGTCCTTTTCTAAGGGCCTGCTCTGCACTGGCTGCTCAGGGCATGCATTCCCTTCCCAAGCCTTAAATCTCTCTTGGAGGAGCGTCCAAGGGGATTGTCCACATCCAGCTGGATTTATAGGAAGCAGGAGAGAAAGGAGGGGAATATTTTAACATTCTTTTGAAACATATGTTGGAAAATTTCCCCAGGAAAGAAAAGTGCTTACGCAGCTTTAGTTACTGTACATGTGCTTTGGATTGTGTGAAACCCTATCTGCTTTTTCTCAGCGGAGTCCTGATCCCCACATGAGAGAGGCAGACAGACAGGCAGACCGGCAGACCTAGCGACAGTGACTTGCTGCAGAGCCCCCTCAAGATCCCACAGGCAAGCAGTGAGAAATGCCCCCACCGCCTGCATTTGCCCTCCAGGCGGGTGGGAGGAAGAGGAGGAGATATTTCTCCGTGGGCTCAGGTTCAAAGAACTTGTGAAAGCAAAATATTCAAAGTATAAAGTATTTCCTAGAAAAGTTGGTCGTGGCTTAGAAATGCCTCAGACTTTTTATCAGGAGATGAGTGTCAGAGGGTCTGTTCCCCTGCACCATGTCTTGATGCTGCTGGTGCAGCTGGATGCTCCCTGCCTGTGGCAGAGTATGCTTGGGGTGGCAAACCTGGGACAAAGTCCCTGACACCATATATGTACAGGAGGACAGCAAAGGACTGATCAAATGCTCAGACCTTGGTCTGATTAGTCTCAAATCTCCAGTACTGCTCTGTCCTATGTGTTGAAGGTCTCCCTTCCCGTACAGAAGTTTTTGGGGCTAAATGCTCAGGCAGCTTTGTTTGCCTTTCCTCAAAATGAGGCAATTCCCTCCTCTTCTGTGCATGTGTGTGTCTTGAAAAAAAGCCCGAGGAAATAAATTATTGTGGGCATGTGTACACTACCACTGTAGGCGCCAGTGACACCTTTTTGTTGCTCCTGACAGGATCCAAGGGCCAAGGCACCTGTGAGAGGACAGAAAAACCTCCTCATGCTGTAATGGAGAGGCACTACCAGAGAGAGAGAGGGGCATCTTCCAGGACATGACTGGGCTGGTGCTACGGTTTCTCCACCACTGCTGCCCACAGAAATGTGCATCCCCGCAGGGGCTCGGCGTATATGTGAGGAGGAGGAGGAGACAGCTCCTTGAGAGGGGGTAAGGCAGGGGAGGCACTGGGAATGTGAATACCACAAAAACAAATCTGTTAATAATTACAGCCCAGCAGCGCTGCTAGCAGGCTGGACCCTCACCCTAAACAGGTATCTCAGGCACCCCTGGACTCATCTTGGCTGAAAGCTAGACAGGGTCTGGCAGAACAGCAACCTGGGGGCAGGTTCCAGTTTCCTGAATCAGCATTTCGAAGGCTAGACTTGCTGAGTTACCCTCCTTCCTTCCCCCAAGGCATGTGTGTATATATACAGATATAAAATACGCGTATAGCTATGTGTTAATACACACACTCCCGCTTCTGTGAAATGTCAGCCAAAAAATAATTCAAAGATGGCTCCACCTAGTTCAAATGCTGTAAGGCTTCAGAAATTACACCCCCCTCCAGGAATGGGTAAGAGCTGACACAAAGCAGCAATAACCAAAAATTTCCCAGCTGTTGTGTCTGGCCTTTTGAAAACAGGAATTACTTGGTACAGAGCCCTTACTCTGCAACCTTACTCTTTCCATTCAGCATTGCCTGAGGGCACTAGCATTAAAAGGATGTATGAGAAAGGATTTATTGTCAGCAAGGTGCTTGTAGCAACAACATTATTTTTTTAAAGACCTGAGTATAGATGGACGTTAGGAGGATGGGGGTTAACCGTTGCTACGTCTGTTTTTCTTCCCAAGACTGTCTGCACTGAGAGCCACTTGCAAGAAACACATTATGCTCCAGAGTCCAATGGCCCTACAATGCTAGCAGAGACAGCTCACAGCTCTTCATGGTTTAGTCAAGCTGACTGCAGTCAGGGCTAAAGAAACATGAAGCACAGCAGGATCATGTCAGGAGAGCACTGTGGGATAACAAGGTACGATGTTCTGTTTGGCCTATTTTACCTGAGTTTTCTCTGGGGAAATCAATTCTCAAAGGCTGGTGGACCAAACACCACAGCTGAATGCAGGAATAGTCTGTGATTCCCTTAACTGCTGTCAGAGTGTCTGTAGATTATTCCTAGAAATTCAGGACTGGGATGGGAAGCAGGTTTCACCAAGACATGGATCAAGAGTGGAAGCTGTTCTCTTTTAACTTCCTGGTGCACAGGATCCAGGGCACGTAGTATCCCCATCTTGGCCAGGGCCACAGGAGCTGTCTGGCAGCATGAAGGAGCTTCAAAACGCTTCACTGAGCCCCAGTCTGCCTTCCATAGGTCTTTGATACATGACTTGATGAACTGAAACTTCAAATAAAACACTCATAAGCCCAAGATACTATTGCAGGGGCTGATTGCATGGTTTATTTCACCTTAAGAACACAGAAGCCCACAGCTTTTAAAACAGCACATTTCCTCCAGCTTATATCATTACTGTGGCTATTCTCAGGGCAGTCAAAACCTATAGTTTGTCAACCTGGAAATTTACCCTTCCTGGCTTGTGACATTGGTTCTACCTCAAAAGGTTGTTTGTAATGTGTCTTCAGTTGCATGAAGGATGCTGCACAGATTTATGCTAAACTTCATGCTTCCTCTAACAAAAGCAAATCTGTGGGAGCTCAGAGCTTTCCTCCTTTCAGCCTCCCCCCAGGCCATCCACATCTTCCCTCCATCTGACAACACAAGCATGCAGCTATTTCAGTGCAGACCCCTATTGTTCACAGAGTGCTTTGATGGTAGAAACCAAACTTTGTACTTGGAGTGCTTAATTGGGTACCACCACAAACTCTGATTTATAGCAGTATATATAGCCATGTTCTACATTTTATTAATGCTGTCTGCATAATCATGACACTAAAGTCAGATCCTTTCAGTCAGAACTCCACACATGAGGCTGAATATTGGGATCTGGGCATTGTGATAAAATTTTGAGTAATCAGAATCTCAAACAGTTGGAAATCACACTGACGTTTCTTCTACAGAGTGGTACTTTCAACCGTTTCTTTCAATACATCTATGCATGAAGAAAAATCTGGTGTAAAACACTTAGACTTGATGAGCACTTTATCATGAGCATTATATATAAGTATAAAAAATGGCCTAGATGGAAATTTGAAAAAGACAAGCCATGACTTGCTTCATAGCTTTGACAACAATTAGTTTGATTGGTTTGTAACAAATACTGCAAATAGAAAATCCTGGAAGAGAGAGTTGAAAAGTGCCTGGTGCTTACTTTGGCTCTAAGAAACCTGTTTGTTTGAGGTGAAGAGCATCTGCAGCTCCTGTTGATTTCAGGAGGAGGACACTGCCTCCAGGATTTGAACAACATACAATGGAAACAGTTAAATGAATCATTCGTCACATAAGTCAGCACTAAGAGAATGATCTCATATTTATTTATGTCCCTAGCCAAATTTGTACTCATTTCCTCTGCAAAGGGTAATAAATTGCCTCAGCTAGAGTCTTCAGCATCGAGCTTTTAAGCAACACAATGCCCACAATCGCTGTGGCATTTCTTGTAGCCTAAAGAGGTCAGGACTTCTGCAGCTGAGTGGACAGGAAGGGCAGCCGTGATGGGTCCTGCGCATCACCTTTCGGTACCACCTTTTCCCAAGGGCCAGTGGAGGCTCAGTACTACTAGTCTATGCCTTCTTGCATGTCTCAGGAGACCATGTTTGCCTGTGCTATGTTTCTCAAAGCCCTTCAGCTTTGCTCTTGCAGTAGGGAAGCTGAAGGCCTGGGGTCACTGTTAGATCAGTGAAGTTAATCTGTAAGTGAAATATAAAGAGCTAATCCACAAATAACAGTAAAAATGTAATAATTTGTCACAAGCTATTAGCAAGTCCATTGAATGAATAAAGGAATTAATCCTTTAACTAAGGCTTAAAATCCTGTCCATTGCTTACCATCATTTTGTTTCTGACTATTAGTAATTCATACCTACAGCATGTGTACAATGCCCAATACTCATTTCTTGTTTAGCCATCCAGGAATGCATCATGGAGCTGGGAAGAAAGATTCACTAGTATATCCAATTCTAAGAGTCGTTGTTTTGTATTTTTAAGTTGATCAGCATTTCCAGTAACTGTAGAGCTGTGTAAGTGGAGACACAGTTGGTAATATTGTAATTATAGTTATATTCCATGATGTTTTATTTAAATTAACTTTTTTATTTTCCAGTCTAAGTAATGTTACTGTGTTATTTTTATGATGTAGTCTTGTGGTTTCTAAACTAAGGCCCACAAAACCCTGCAGGATGACTGTCCCAGAGCTTGTCCACGGGTTGCACCAGGCTGCAGATTCAAAGACCTCCCCCCGGTAGCTCTATGTCCCACTGCCACAGGGCTTGACATGTTAGATGTATACCTTGGTATGTAGTGGGCTCTGTTGCTGCTTAGTAGTTACACACACAAAAAAATTAAAATGGATTTGGGAACTGCTTACCTACTACATTCTTGTTCTCAAAGGGATATGGCTTTGTCAGTATTTTACACAGAATTAACCTTAAGGCACGGCCCTGGAGAAAGAAGTACTTAATTGGTTCAGAAAGAGCTAAAGCTTGCTCCCATAGCAATCAAAGGAGGTTTTGCCATTGTTTTATGAAGTTGGAATAGATTCAGAGCATCCTGTGATGGCTGCTTTGGGTTATGGGAGTTATGATTATGGTTTCTGTTGCTGTTCTTTGAGTCACAGCTGGCTCCAGGTGCATCAAATTCAAAAAGTCATGGTTTTGATGTAAGAAATGGAGACAGGCTGGGAAATGGAGGGGGATGAGATGGGGACTCCAGGTGCAATTGCAGCCCATGAGGTGGAAGGGGTGTGTGATACCTTTCACTTCCCCCATTGTGGAGATAATCTGAAATTCTGAAAATATCTTCCCTCTATAAAATAATGTGTACTTGCTGCAGAAAGAATTCTTCATGGTGGTACCAATGATGGTTATGTTGGTGTCAACCCAACTGAGAGCCCTGAGACAGACATTCTTCCCTCTAGAGCTGCAAGTGTGGCAGAAGAGCATTTCTGGGCGAGGATATGGTAACAACAATTATTTCTTATAAGCAAGGAGTTGTCACAGAGTGCTTTTAGAAGCAGAGTCTGCCTATGCATATATCCAGAAAGCTATGGCACCCACCTGTACACCCTACTTTTTTGCACCTTTTTTACAGGTGTTCATACATTTATTTCACTAGAAATATTCAGGTAACACTTTTCAACAGCATGAGAGTCCAAAGAACTTTTTATAAGCGACCCAGGCTGGAAGTGGCTGATATGGAAAGCTGGCACTATGAAATTTGTAAGACTATTCCCACTCCCTATACAAGTCAGAGCTGTTTGTATGTAAAGTGAATATTTATGTGCAAAGAAAATATGTACTTGCAATTTAAGGAGTCCAGGGGAGAATTAGTTTTCATTAAACAATTCATGAAACAAAGGACAGCAATGAAAAATTCTCCCTAAATCACCAGCTCTGTTAAAACCGGCTTTTTCTGGTGCACTAGGGCAAGGAAGGTGGCAGCCCCACGACAGAGGAGAAGTGTGAGGTGAGGCTGTATCAGTGGCACGTGCACCTTCAACCAAGCAGAAAATAAACCACCATTCATTTCAAGGCCTGGGCTGGGGCTGGTTCTCCCTGCTAGCCTGTACGGCACAGAGCTGATTTCAGGGTGGAGGGGCTGGGCCATGAGATGGGGCGCTGGGCTGGGGGAAGGGAGTTCCAGAGTGTTTGTAAAGGCGTGTGGCTTCCAGCTGCCAGAAAGTTTTGGATATGCTGGCACCAAAGCTTTTGTCCATCCCTGTCATCGTAGGTGAGCATCTTAACTTAATCACCTTCCTCAAAGCCTGTATTTCAGCGTGAAAACAGCAGTAGAAGGTATCTTATCTCCAGACGTATGGGGAACTTACTGTAAGGATTGAACCTGGGTCTTCCAAGCTCTAGGCTCCGACTCAAATCACCAGACAACTCCTGCCCTCTTCCTCTGTAGCCACTGAGCCGGAAAAAGCTGTGGTCATAATCTGGTGCTAAATCTCTTCAGATCAAATAGCTTTGCTCTTAGCAAAATAATCCTATAGAATGACTTGGCTCTCAGTTGAGAGCAGGAGGAAGATCTGGGCAGTGTATTACAGGTCAGGGCACAGCACCAGGAAATTAAGCTTTATTATGTGTGCCCCAGCAATAGGAGCACACATAGAAGTGATGTTCATGGCATTTGCACCACCATTCTGTCTCTTAATTCTTAATCCTTTGCCCATCACATTATAGTTGGGAAGTTTTCTTAGGGGAAAGGCTAATTTCTAGGCTTACCATTGAGAAAAAAAAAAAGTCTGTCTGTGAAGTATTCTCTTTAATTTTTTTTAAGCTACCAGACAAGCTGACTGCTCTGCCCTGCCTGTCTCTGTTCACTTCTGGAGTAAGCGTGTCAGGTGGGGCATGAGCCAGATGTATCAAGGGTAGGTTCATCACCAAAACAGCTCAGGCATGATCCCCTGACACCCACTTTCCTCTTCTGCTGACACTACCACATGGTCTTGAGGCCAAGACCACCAACGTGCGTCCTGTTTAGAGCTCAGGACAGAATACAAATGGTTTTGTGCATCACCACTGCTGCCTAGACTCACAAAGTAAGGGACAAAAGAGTCACTTTGAGACCAGCTTGTCTGCCACAGGGGAGAATGTTAATAAGACTGTGGATTAGGAATCTGGTATTTAAAAGCATTATTGTAATTTTTCCTCCATGTCTAGGAACCTGGTAGCAGTAATGAAAGTTTGAAGCCATGGCTTTGGTTCCTTTCTAATTTAAAGATTAGATACCAGACTATAAGTCAAGAGATTTGGTGGTTGGTCATTAGCTGTACTGTAATTTTTTTTCCATTTCCTCTGGCCAAATCTGAAAAAAAAAAAAGCTGGAGTCGTGACCTAAAGCAAAATCCCCAGCTGCTGTCAAGTTGCTGGCATACTTCTTTGCCCCAGGGAAACTTTATAACATTGTTGAATTCCCAGATTTTATTTTAGGGTATCATAATACTGATAATGAGACAATCTCTTTCTACAGATCTGTTCCATGGAAATATTTCTGGTATTCAGAAGAATACCTTCTCTGTTAGAAATAGTGCTCACTGAACCTTCGGTTAGCTTGCATCCATGTTTGTGAACTGTTTTGCTGAGCATGGCCAAAAGGAGGTGCATAAACGTCAGACTGGTAGTTTTCAGTAATTTTTTTTTTTTTCTGTGAAGCTTTTCAGGAGAAAATGAGGAGATGCTTTCAGTATGTTCAGGTCTCAGCCAGCTAGAGACATCCATATTTCAGATGCAGTGCAGATATCCAATAAAGCAAAATACTACTCTCCTTAACTCTAGAGCCAAAAATGACACACTTACAGTTGGAGCCCCAGGAACAAGAGGTTTGTGGTTCAGTCCTACTCGATTAACACTTCTCAGTCTCTATGTGTGCTTGAGTTTTCAATCAATCCAACATATTAATGCTAAACGTTGTTGAAGCCACCAGGTCTCTCTCTGATAGATTTACTATCAAAATTATTTATCTTACAGGATCTTTCTGTTCCCAAATATACACTTGTTTAAAATTGCTGGAAAATGTTTGGCTAGGCTTGTTCAGAACAGGACCTTTGCTCACTTTGCAAGGTTCATGAACCTTCACAACTCTCTAGGTGAACTTAGCCTGACTTTCCCATGTATAACCAAATCCCAATCCAGGTCAGTCTCATTTGGTTTCGTGTTTCACTACAGACATTTTTTTACAGCTCTAGTTTTAAAGACCTGCACATGGGACAGATACAGGGCTCCCATAAAGACAAGCAATAGCCACAATAGTAGTTGTGCATCTCATTTGTTGTATCTGATTCTGAAATGTATTTCCCTGTAGCAAAATCCTGGAGTAACTGTGATGTGAATTAGTAGCAAAGCAGAAAAAGGAGAGGAGTGTTTATGGTTCATATGTTAAAATAATTCCACCAAAGTTTGATTTACTGCAAACCTCATACTATTTCTCTTTGGTCTAAGGCATTGCAAGTCTGCAGAAGTACCAAAAATGTTGAGGGAGGCAGATCAGTTTATTCTGAAACGACCACAAAAGGGCAAAGACATTGGCTAGAAATATACACTATAAGGCATAGTACATGAAGTCTGCCAGAGAGTCTGAATTAGACAATTCTCTCATACTATTTCCTAATAAGAGCCCAAAGAGGCGGTGCTTTATGTCAAGAAGCATGAGTCAATCCTCAGAGGAGGATGCTCAAATGGAAAACAGATCGAAGGAGGGCTCTGCAGGCTGTGCTGCTGCTGGTCCTGTCCCTTGAAGTGAAAAGCAGAGGAAGGGAGGAAAAACAGTATTGGTAACAAATGATGTGATGGCAGAGTGTCAATCACAGTGGAATTTCATCCTGGCCCCGTATTACAATGGCGCTGGGAGTGCTGCTCCAGCAAAGGCTGCGTCAGCACTTTGTTTAGCTTATACACCAATTTATTATCTGCCCTTTGGGCTGAGGCTGATTTTTCTAGGAGTTAACCTGGCAACAGTTCTCTTCATATATTTTCAGATAGCGTGTAGCTCAAGAGTTGTTTAACCTCTCACCCCTGCAGCCTCAGTACCAGCTTATCCTACCACAGCACAATTTTCTTGGAGTGACTGGGGTGGTAAACTTGAAATCCAGGCTCTACAGCAAAGACAAGGCTTTGTGCAGAGCTTCCCCATCCCAGAAAACACCTGCACCCTGTCCCTGTCCTGTCCTTAGACTGAAAGTCCTTTGGTGACTGACAAAACTGGTGGATATTTTGAGGCAGTTTCCAGCTAGTTTAAGTATGAACATCACACATGCCAAGGGCAGTGATTTAAAATTGCAAGCAGTGGAATTGTCCTACCTAATTAGTTACTGCTTGTCAATAGAGCTGGAATAAATGCATCTTCCTCATCCAATTCTGTTGTGAAGTAAAACGCAATAGCTTAAAATCCCCTGTCTTTGTCATGGGACCTGAATGCAGTCAGCCTGCCTGGTGGGTGATGGCTCATTAACCCATGATAACTTGATCAGACCAAGCTGAGAGAATGAACAGTAATAAATTGCTAGAAGGAGATGCTGCTCTCCCAGAAGCTCTGGTGTTGCTTAGATAGGAAACTATAACACCACTTGCTGTAGTGTGAAGCCTCTTGCTTAAATCAGTCTCTGTGCCTGAAGCTTGGAGCGTGGTAAATATGTCACCAGTTCTTAAAACATCTCCTGGGACCCACGTACCAGGAAGCCTGTCTTCTATGTCAGACAAACTGGCAGAAATTTTACAATTAGTAGGCACTTGGATAAAGCTGATAGATCGGGGAGGAGTTAGTGTGGCATTTGTAAGGCGAAATCGCACTTCACAAATCTATTGCAACTATTTGAAGTGTCAAGCAACCTTCAGCTAAGGCTGAGCTGGCTGACAGAGCCAGAAGGTTTTTAACAAGACCCCTCACCAGAAGCTTTTTGAGTAATCGGATTGTCATAGAGGGGAGGGAAAGACTTTTCATCGATTACAAACTTGTAATAATGCCAAACAAAAGACAGGATAAAATCTTCAGATTTTACAGTGAAGGGGTTTACAAACACTCAAGAGCATGGCAAGGAAAGTGATGTGTTTGCTGATAATACCTAATTATTTGAAACTGAAGCTGACTGCAAAGACATGCAGAGGGATCTGCCAGTACTGAGGGGATATTTAGTAAATGGCAGGTGAGATTGGATTTTGCTGAATGCAAGGTAAAGCACACAGGAGAAAAGGACTCCAACCACAAGCACACCCAGTTATCACTGCTCTAGAAAGTTTACTATGGATTGGCCTGTACAAACATCAGCTTGGTGTTCACTAGAGACCAAAAGGTAGGACTTAGCACAGGCAAACAACCCAGAAAACACTCTTTGTGTTGATATAAATTCCTGCAGGATTCTGCACGCAGTCCTATTCATCTCATCTCATGAAGGATATAGTAGAAAGATAGGGAGGAGAAAAACAAGTAAAGGAATGAATGCCTTGAAGGGATATGAGAGAGGGCTTTCACACGTGGCATGGAGAATGCAACATAGAAACTCCTTGTCAGGGACTGAAAATGTAAGAGGATTCAGCCCAGCACAGGTCGGATTCTGACTCACTGGTGGCTGCAAGGAGGAGGGTGTGCAAAGGGAAGGATCCCTGCAAGCTCCCCTTTTCCTGCCCTCACTCCCTATCTGTGGTCAGCATCTCGGGTTTGATGGGACTTTGACCTCAAAAAGAGCTGTTCCTGCTACTTTCTACCCTATGCCATGACTTTAGCTGTCATTGGGGTCTACTCATATGCTCTTTTCTAGCTGGGCCTGCTCCAGCAGCTTGCCATGACCATCTCCTGAAGATAATCCTCCCCTTTTCCAGCACAGATTGCCCTTGCTCCTTCTCAGTCAAAGCCATATGTATTAGTGAATTCTCTTTATCTGAAGTGCTTAAGGTAAAGGGCCATTTTTGCATTGAAAATGCTTTTGGGAATCAGCAAGCAACCTCTGCTACAGGGAAGGTTGGTGAGAAGCTAAGGGCACTGATGCCTTTTCTGCACAGATACAGGACAGAAGAGGACAGGACAGGAACTGGTATATGAACCTGTACTGGTTTATAAATCAATCCACCTCTTGCCTGGAAGCTCCCATTCTGATAAGAAGTTTTGAGTTTATTTAAATCTGTGCCCAGTCGGTGCTTAGTTTTGATTTACAAAACAAAAGCTGCATAAGGTTATCTACCCTTGTTCTCAGTGCAACAGTTTAAACTCTGGTCCAAGATCCTGGTGGGAAATTTTTCCTGGGAAGTCCTAAAATCTGGTGGTGGATGAACCTACGCTATGAACTGAGGACAGTTGTTTTTAGAGCGATAAATTAAACATCTCTTGTGACCAATCTCACTGTGAAAGTCCAATAAGGCAAGTAGGAGATCTTGAAAGGAGATCTGGCCGGATAAAAGAGCATTTGAAGATAAGAGAGAGGTTTTGGGCTATAATGGGGGTAGAAATACTAACGAAGCACAGTACCGAAGGAGAGAGCTATCTTTCTGCTAGGATTTGAACTATTTTTATACTGTGTCACCTACAACAATGTTCACAGCAGCTCAGCTGTGTCCCTACGTACCTCCAAAGTCTGGCACATAGTTACTATTTTACAGAGATTTTCTAGTCCTTTTTACAGAGGAGTTTAGCTTTTCCACAGAAAAACATAAACTTTCACTATAAATGACCAAAGTCCTGAAATACAAGGTTAAATGGCCAGAACTGAGGGGCCTGGTTTCCAGAAAGCAGGTGCTTCAAGGCTACAAAGGAACAACGCCCAAATTATGAGCTAAGCTGGAGCACTGAAGCTGCATGCAGGAAGGGATCCAGTGATAGCTGGAGAATAGCTTGTCTTGGTCACCGACCAGAATGATTGCGTGTTAAAGTTATTGCTCTTCCCAGATATCCACCACGCGCTATGAGTCAGTGGCCAAAATCAATTAAGAGCGATCACATCACACCACAGAAAGCAAATATACTGTCAGTCTTTCATTGAGCAACAGTACTGCTTATTAGCTTATTGAGGATGTAATAGCAATAGCAACGGGTGAGCAGTTCACGACAGATTATTTATGCATCGGATTTCCTCCCATTCAGTCTCTTTGCAAATTGACCTTGACTTTCCCTGATACATTCATAATTCAGAACTACTTGATAACTAGTTTTTGTGGCACAGCTCATTTGAAAAGGCTCCATTTTAGCCTTCTTAAATCTACAAAATGGGCGGGTTTTTTTAATGGCTCTTTGTCTCCATCAAAAGGTTTCAAGGGAGCCCGTATCATGCCAGAGATGTTTTATGGGGGCCTGTATCACGATTGGAGATACTTTGTGGAAGCAGTAGGGTGAAATACAGGGGGACCCAGCAGCCAAGTGCCAAGAGGGGAACCCCTCCACTGCCTTCTTTTGAGCTCAGTGCATTAGCTCCTGAACTTGGCATCCACAGCCATGTGCAAAGCCTGATGACATCCCTGTGTGCCTTCCCACTGACCCTTCTAGGTTTTGGGTCAATGCTGCATCTCCTTGCTCCTCTGTCTGTGATATCACAGCCTGCTTTCATACAAATGAGTGGTGAAGTCACACGTTCAGGCCCCCAAGTCTGAAAGCACTGAGGTCAAAACTCATTTTAGTCAGGGAAATAGAGCAGAAAAGTATTTGGCCCTACTCAGAGACAAGGGAGAGGAGAGGATGAGCTGGGCAAGAGCCCACATGTGCTTGAACAGAAAGCGTCTGATGTTTCCCAGACGTGGGGAGGAATGCTCCCTGAGATGCGCAGGCCAGGCTGGATGAGCTGTTACAGCTCTCGCTTCAGAATAAAAGCCCAGCTCTCCTGAAAAAGCCATGTGCTTGAGCAGAAGGAACAGGGAAACAAGCTGCTTCTCCTGAAGCCTGCCTGTGCTATCAAGTCCTGAGCATGATAACACTCTTCCTCGGCCTGGGCAGCTGGGACCTGTCACCATGAGAGGTGACGAGCTCATTCCTGACAGCTGGGATAAAACAGCTCGGAGATGCTGCTGGCATGGATAGCACTGCCAGCTTCTGTTGGTGGTCTAGGGAAATTGCTGACTAGACATGGCCACTTTTGCATTTTCTAGAGTGTCACAATTTGGGGTCATTTTGATGTTTTCTGGTTGCATTTGAGGAGCTCTAATTATCCCTTCCAGCATGCAAAGGACCACCAGACTGTCTGCAGCATGTAGAAAGTTCAGGATCACCCTGACCCAAGCTCTGAGTCAGAGTGCCCAAAAAAAGTTTGTCTCTGTGGGCAATGTGTTTGTGATTGTCCTAGTCCAGCCCTGGAGGCAAGCAGGAGCCTGGGATGGTGCCGGAGAGGCAGACAGTACAAACACAACACTCCTGAGACACTTTCTGAAGCAGTTTGGGAAAAGTGCTTTTGCAGTTTGGGCCAAAGCTGTGAAGAGCAGGAATCTGTCTGAAGACACCTGCTCTGGCTGGTAAACGTGTAGCTGATTCAGCTGTGTTAGACCCAGCTCCTCCCCACTCCACCACCCAACTAGGCAGCTCTTCTTACAGGGTGAGACCTGCACCCTGACCCCTGGATCCTGCCTGTTCCCAGGAGCAGAGGGAGGAAATAACGGTTCCCAGTGACACAGCCATTAACAATTGTACACGTATGCATGGGATGCTCTAGGAGCTGCAATTTATAACAGGTATTTATCTTTTGCAATGTTGGTTTTCATTCTGTTGTGCTGGGGCTCAGCAGGTATTGCACATTTTTTTTTTCTGCTGTCCTTCTCGCAGGGGTTTGTGGGGGTCTTTAGTCTGACAGGGAGTTGTTGGTAACAAAGTGGCAAATGTCCTAATCAGGCACTTGGGTTGTACAATGAGGCTGCTCAGGTGGTTACCTGATGGAGGACTGGAAATCATAGAATCACAGAATGGTTTGGGTTGGAAAGTACCTTAAAGATCATCGAGTTCCACCTCCCGCCCTGGGCAGGGACACCTCCCACTAGCCCAGGTTGCTCAAAGCCTCATCCAGCCTGGCCTTGAACCCCTCCAGGGATGGGGCATCCACAGCTTCTCTGGGCAACCTGGGACACTGCCTCACCACCAGAACAGTGAAACATTTTTTTCTAATCACCTCACTGGGGCCAAAAAAGAGGTTGTTGGTGGGTTGCATGGGAACTCTGAGGTGTTTGGGGGACTAAGGGGTCTTGGACCATGCAGATCTAACCCCAAAGAAGGCTTGAGTGGTGAGACTCTGTGGTGTGCAGACATGTGTGATGGCTTCTGGGGTTTTGTCTCAGTTTGTGCTTCCTTCAGTGTCTATGGTAGGAGAAAGTTCTATGTGAGTTTGTGTGGTGCAGCTTTCACGTGTCCTCCATGCAGAGGTGCTGTGTTGGTCAAATATAGGCACAGAGGTGGTGTGTAAGTGCCAGTGATGTGGAGTAAACCCTAGTGAAAGGGGCTGACTGCTGTGGTAGATGTTAATGACAGCCAGCCACCAGGAGATGGGAATATTTTCTGAAAGGGAAGAAAAAAAATTAAGAGCAAATAAAAGGAGCCCTTGAGAACTCCCAAATGCTACAAAGCTGTAAGTCCACTGAGGGAGAAAAGCAAGTTCACATATATTGTGGTGACAAATTAAATATAAGGAGATGGAAGTAGTTGCTCATACTGGCAAATCCTTCAAGGGCATGTAGATTACCCCAGCTCTCCTTTA
>NW_010141845.1:44057-93450 GCF_000699245.1 Pterocles gutturalis
CAACCTGCTGTTTTTTCAGGGAGTTTCTCTGTCAGGAAGTAATGAGATCTTGCTTCCTGATTGATAAAACACAAGAGGCTTGGAGTAAAGAGGTTTCATCTGTTGTGGTCTTCAGGGCATCACTGTATTCCGTAATATTAAAAAAAAATAAAAAATCAGTCTGCTGACTCATGCTCTGCTCTCTGGAAACTGTAGCCCTCTTGGCAATCCCCTTCCTTTCCACCCTCAACCCCTGGCACTTTTTTTCTTGACAGCACTTTTCCGATTCTTTTTTATTTTTTTAAAACAAACAAAAAAACCCTCAAACTACATCCAAAAGCTTGTTGGAAGGCAGTGTTTTATCTTCTCTAATCCAATTGGGAACAGATGGAAGGTTACAGAAAAGCATGCCAGTGTGGCTGGAAAAAATGCTCCAATATCTATAGCTGCCTGAGTACTGTTGTCTTGCACACATCTAGCCATATGCAAGGCAGACCTGAATGTTTTTCTCAAATTACTCCTGTAAAGTGACTTGAAAAGAGTTAGGGCGAGAATTGTGAAGAGTTCAAAACTAATTTAATTTCAAAGCTTTCTGGAAAACAATACAATTTAAAACATGAGGCTGCTGTTTTTCCTAAATGATACTATTATGGAGTGGTTTTTTTCCTATTGACCTAATGTTTTTACTTTGGATGTGTTTGGAAGATGAAGCCTAATCTGTTCTAACAGTTGCCAAATCGAGACCTCTGATATTCTTCCCCTTTGAAACATCCTTTTTTTTTCCTGATTTATTCTCAGTGCGAGCTAATGCGGGAAGTGCTTTGTGCATCCTTGGAACATGGTTTGCTCAGGGCAGAAAAGAAGTTCGGAACCAAGTTGTGTTTCCAAAGTCCTCATCTCCATCATCTCTTTTCAGTCTGGTCTTCAATGTCTATTCTAGTCATTGGCTGCTATTTCCAAAATAGCAAACAAAAATAGGTGGTCTGGAATTCCCAGTCTGACTTGGTGGCCTCAAGCATCTCTGCTGAGAAGCAGCAGGGTCGGTAAATGGTGGTGGGGGACCCTTAAACATGTAACATTATTAATGTTTGGGGGACTGTTAAAAAAAATAAAACAACCTGAGCCACAGTAATGTTTAACTTACCGTTATAATTTTAGCATGGTCGATTTGCCCTTTTTTTTAGGAGATATTCTTCTTACTCAACACCTAGTTGTTACTTAGCATCCCATACTTAATAACAGTTTCAAGTTGATTTCTGCCTGTGCCCCCCCACCGCCTTTAAAAACCCTTTGTCAGTTCATTGTTGTTGTCAGTGTGTTATTGTTACACTAACAGAGATTATTATTTTCATAATTGGAATGACAGGACATTTGGGCAATTTTGGCTTTTGCAATTGTAGTAACTAGTTTGGAGAGCTGAGTAGAAAGCATAATGTGTATTGAGACTTGGAGGAGGAGGATACGATCCTATGTTTTTCCCAGGAACAGGAGGTCAAATGTGAATAAGTGTTGGCCACTCTCCTACTGTAACTAAGTTTTTCCATATCTGTTGTGTACCTAGCCATACTTTTAAGTCTCCCCTTCTCTTTGCTAGCTCAGAGTCGTGTAACTATGTGAGATTCTGAGGCGTTTTTCTTTGTTTTAACCAAAGAAAAGTGTTGTCCTCAGTGTTGCAGACAACATCGTGGCAAATGCAAAAGCAAATTGGATATACTCAGTTGTGTCACGAGGCAGAATAATCAATGTCTCTAAAGTCTGGTGTTGGCAATAAAAATCCTTCACGTATTTTCTTTTAATAATGGCTAGAGACTGTGTTAACCCAGTAAATAGTCTGTTCAACTCAAACTTGTGCTTGCTCACTTGACTGTTGTGGGTTTCTTCTGTTAGAAGTGTGAGGAGTCCATAAATTCAGCTGGTAAGAGGAAAGTGATGCTCTCTGTAGCGTTTTGGGGAGTCAAGTACTAGTATATCTACTAACGAGCCCGTTGCAAATGTTCACATGTGCTCTTCGGTGCTGTAATTTGCCCCTATTTGTTTCCTAAAATGGTCCTTTCATTAGGACCTGGAAATTGTAGGATATCTTGGGAGTGGTTGTCTTTCTTGTAGGATGATCAGTATAGACTAATTTTTCTGTTAGTACAACTGAAATAATGAGGGTGGGGTGAGCTTAGAGGTTTTGTGAGGGCTGTTGGGAGTGTTTTGGTGTTTTTCTTCCTGTGGTAGTTGAGACTTGTGATGCTATAGGCCTACTAGGCTTTTTTTCCCCACCTCCTTCTGCTTAGTTTGGTGACTAAGTTCGCATTCTAACAGAAAGAAGGAGAATCGGCAAGATGCAAATGACTGAAGCCCTGTTTTCTGCCTTGTTTCAGAAAGGCTTCTTGTGAGAAATTTGTAAGAAAAACAAAGTGAGCCAGAACTGCAGTTTACAATCTGATCATCTGTAAACTAATCAGCAGAGTTGTTCCAGTTCATACAGGTTTGGATAGCATTGATTCTAGCCCCAGATCTCTTATTTCTAGAGTGGCAAAAAAACAAATGACACCCTTCAGCATTCATCTTGCATGGGAAATGAGACGCTTGTTTGGTTTAAGAGGTTACGGTTCTTTCAGCCAAGGAGCAGCCATATGAGCTTCGGTTCTCTCTGTACAGAACAGTTGGCTATAACCCTCTTAAGGGACCCAGTTTCATGGGACACTGAAATGGACTGAGAGAGAGTAGAAATATCTCTAAACCTCTGTCCTGCCTTCAGAGACTGTGCCTTTTTAGGCTGGTCTTTACTGGAGACAGAAGAGCAGTAGGACTTGTGAGATCACCATTCATTTCCCCAGAACTTGGGTGCACCAAGCCCACGTGTGGGGCTCCTTGATGTGCTATTATCGCACCCTCTCAAGAAAGTCACTATTTTTGCATGACCTGGAGCATTTGCCATCTGCCTGTGTTTGTCCCCTCATGCTGGGATGCGAGTGTTTGAGGGCAGGCACCATGTTGTTTTGTTCTGTTTCACACAATACTTGGCAAAGAGGAAAGAGAAGGGTGTCTTGGCTCTCTATCAGGTCTCCAAAGTGCTAAAATAATACTAAACCTGTAATAAATCTAAAATTTGTATTATTGTCTGACACTCCACAGCTTATTTTGGCTCTGGGGACCTGCAAATTTGAACAACAACAAAAAAAAACCTTGTCAATGTGGAGCAAATGAGAGCACCCAGCTTCAGTCTGTTTAGCAAGACGCGACTATGAATCACGGCTCCGTGGTGGGAAGAGCACAGGATTTCCTGGAAACAAATTCAGGCCTTGACAGAGCTGTTTGATCTTCAATTGATGTTTTGGTTTTGTTTTCTAAGCAGCAATAACATAATTTTAAGCTATAAACAGACCATTTTCCTTTGTCCTTGAAGTGAGCCTTCAATTAGTTAATAACATTAATTAATTACTGCCAGTGCGTAATTAAGGGGGCCATATTTGTTTTATCTATGTTCTTTCTATTAGTACATTTATATTACTAGTCTCTCAATAGCCAGTTCTCCTTGCCATCCCCTCAGGATCAGTTCTTCCTAAAGCCTGGTACAGCGCCTGTGCCTGGGATGTAATGAAACACAACCATCGAGCTTATCCAGGGATGTGACATGTAAAATAATTAGTCTCGTATGACAAAGAGAAGACCCGGGGGACTGGGTTCACAAAAGGGTGCCTTGTTTTTTCTTGAAGGTTGGATCCCTGCCTGCCCTGCTCACCGCGCGCCATGCTGTGATCTTGGGATGGGAATTTCAATGCTGAGTTTATGGCCTGAAACTTTTGACAATTGCTTTGACGTATTTGGTGGCTAAATAAATGGTTTGTCCAATTAATTACTGAGAACATCTTGCTGACGGGGCTTTGGGCAGTTTATTGTGAAAAGTTTATGTGCATATTTCAAGCTGCTAAAAGAGGACACGACACTTCCTATGTCCTCAAATAAAATAGACCTTATTCTTTGGTGGAGATGCTCCTGGTAAACATGCAGAGAAGAAACAAAAGCCAAGCCAGCCTGGGAGTGCCTGTCACCATTCTGGGAAGGCAACTGAGTGCTTAGCTTGGGCTTCTTATGCTTGGCTCTTGCCTCTTCCCTCAATGACCTGTGTCCTGTTGACATGTGCCCTGAATCAGGTGCTGTGCTTAGTTCTTTGAACCAAGTTTCAGTAACCTGGTAGTAGCAATGAATGGGACGTGCTGCACAGACAACAAGCGTAGTAACTTCCAGGGGTGTATCCTTCTGCCAGATTCCTTCACAAAACTTGTAATGGTGAAGGCCTGTCCTAAAGCAGAGTGAATGTAAAAACCTATTCCATGCTTCACAGCACCTCTTAGTAGGTCACCCATTATGCCTTTATCACAGCACAGTAAAAATGCTTTTTCTTTTCCCTCAAACTGAATGGAAACCTGACAAATTAAAGAAATAATCTACTGGTTTCCTTTACTGAAGTGGTAAAATTGCCTTGGTGATTCCAAAGAGCTTTGTGTAACTGGGGGGCAAATGCTTGTCATTCTTGTGAAACTTTCAGCCAGCCTGGGCCATTAATGGGCATGGGTAATGTGCTCAGTCTGACCGGAGTAGCTGGGCAGCCCAGTGAAGTTCAGACCTCTTTTAAAATATGTGACTTTATCAAATTTTCATCAGAGCCATGTTGTTCTTTCATTATGTCCTTCCTCCCTCCATGTGGTCCTGGTTCAATTTCCACCAAAGTCTTCCAAAGTTACCTTTGGTAGGTGGGCAGGTGGATCCAGGCCAAGCATGGCCCTGTCCTGGCAGAAACATTAACCACCGCTGTGTCATGTGGGCAAGAAATGAGGGGCTACTGCCTTGCTATGTTACGTCTCCTGGGAAATATGCATCCCCCATAGCCTGGCACCAGGAGGAACCATAGATTTAGCACCAAGTAGTCCGGTGATCCCTGAAAGGGGTACCAGTGGGAATAGGCAACCTGTTATAGGGATTGCACATCGAGTATTTTACCCTGTGACCACTCCATGGGGATGGCAGCATCTCTGTTGGGTGACAGTAAAACCCACAGTGCTACTAATCTTAGCTGGACATGGGTGAGAGACTTTGGCAGGTTTCTCTGGCTGTCCCTGGTAGCATGGTAAAACACGGGCTACGAATGACAAGCTGATCATAGATGAGCCTAATATGCAACCCCTCAGCCTGGCTTCTGCTCTGAAGTAGGAGATCTGTAGCCTCTTAAAATGCTGCGTAACAGCGCTGGGTGCCCTCACTTTTCATAGCAGTGCATAGTTGAGATCTTACAAGTGCTTGACTATAGGTGATGTCTTGCAGCCACAGTTCCACTGGTGAGGAAAGCATTTCTGGTGTTTGAGGGTAATGTGGGGTCTTTTTATACTTGTGTTGGGTTTTTTTAGGGTTTGGTTTTTGGCCTTCTCTTTTTTTTTTTGTTTGTTTGTTTGTTTGTTTCAGCACTTGTCAACTTGTTCCTACAACATAAGAAGAACAATTTCCCTTAGATAAGTCCAGGCTGAAAAAAATACATATATATCAAACACTGTTTTGTTTCCTTTCTTTGGATTGTCCACTCCTCTTTCTTTCTCCCACTGTCCCTGAAGAGGAAGTATTTGGGGTTCTTTTCTGGCTTTAGCCTCTATTTTGCAGACCTACTTAATTCTGCATTTTAAGATGTGACACTTCAACATTCGGTAAGCCATAGAAACTTGTCAAAGTTCTACTTGTGGATACCAGTGTTGCTTAGAGCTTGTGTATTCTAGTGACGTGTGCTTTGCTCTTCATGTAGCATCACGCAGCATTCCTGTGGCCATGACAAGCTTTGGGTCCAGGGGCACATCTGGTCCATACAGTAATATTAGTGTGGTTAGCCAAATAGGGATTGGGGTGCAGGGGGCTGCTGCTGTTGCGGAGGGGTGGTAGCAGTGTGAAGGCAGTGAAGGGGAGAAAGTTTGGTGAGGAAGGGTGGGATCCTGACTCCCAGCCATAGCTTCTTACAGAGTCTTGCTCCATACCTCCCTGCCTGGTTCCTCTTGCCTGTCCTGGACCTTCACAGCCCCTTCTTTGTTTTTTATTATACTGAAAAAATGTGGTAGGTTGTTTTGTTTTGCGATCTGTGTTTGTGGGGGTGTGTTTTGTCTTGTGTTTTTTCCTTTTTACATGCACAAGTGTGATCTGACTCTTGTGCTGTAGGTGGTGGGCTAAACCAGAGCTCCCTTCTCCCTTGCTGCCAGTCTCCGAAGGATTTGTTATGCCCAGGTGTACCAAATGCCAGACAAATCCATCCAGTGCAAACAGGAAAAAACCTTCCTTCCTTCCTGCTTCCAGTGTGTCTCCCCTCACCCCTTATAGCCACAGATCTTTCGATGCTTTGCTAAATGTGGTGCACATCCCATACTGGCAGCTAGCCGAGACACGTCTGAACCAAGCTCTTCACTTGCACTGGTGTCCACTGGGTCTTTTTCGTTGTAGGGTTTTGGGGGTAGTTTTTTTTTTTTTTACGTGCTCCAAGAATTGACAGGCTGAAAGAAGTGAGGTGTGATTGGTAGTCACCATGTATGATTTGTGTGGTTGTTGGTGGGACTGCAGGCAGCTCAAGGAGTGAAGTCCTCTCATACCTCCAACTGAAAGGTCCAGCCATTGCACTGGGGCGTACAGCCCTCCAGAGAGCTTTGGATCGGATCGGCAAGGGGGCTGCCCCTGGGACAGTGCCTGGTAGGGCTGCGGTAGGGGAGCCCTGCGAGGTGGCTGGGACCAGAGGAAGTTTGGGTTAGTGAGGGGGGAGTGGGGTGGCTGTCCAAGCAGATTTGAGACTCTGCCAACTACTAGCAATGGAAATCTTGCTGATAGGTGGCTATCAGCCCATCCTGCCTGGGGTCAGCTTCCCTGCAGGCGTGAGTCCTCCTTCCTGCTCGTGGCCCCAAGCACGCTCTGCTCCCAAGAGAGCTGATTGCAGCTTGGCCCTTTAGGCAAGAAGATTACACCAGCATCAGCTGATGTCATGTTCTCATTCCCAAATGCTTTTCCACGTGCTTGAGATGTGTTTAGCAGGTAAGGAGAGCTGGCAACCGTCACAATTTGCAAAACAAAAAGACTCCTCTGCCCGGTTTATCTCCTTCTAGTTTGTTTGACTTGGAGCTCTCTGTGGGCTTAGCAAGCAGCATCAGCATCTCTGCATCTTCATCCTGGCTTTAAACCCACCCTGTGAAATGTTAATGCTGGCTTCAATACCTGAGTGTGGGATCACGCTAGCCAAAAGGGTCAGGGCATTGAAAGGCATTATGGAGAGCTGCTGCAGCCCCAGAGGTCCAAAGGCCATTGACTCTCCTCTGTGTGGAGGGATGGAAAAGTATTTGAGTCAGTTGGGGAGCTGTGTGTTTGGGGTGTTTTTTCTGCTGCTGTCTCACAGTCTCTTGGAAGATGTACTGAGCCACTTGAGCAGAGGTTGTGACCCATCTGTCCTCTGTAAGAGGTGTGCATGTTGCCAGCAATCAATGTGGACTTGACCTCTGATAACGAGCCTTTGAATGCAGAAGTCCTGGGAGCTACACAGCAGATACCAATACGCTTTCTCAGCTGCAGCTTCTTCCTCCTCCCTCTCACACCATTTCTTTGCTCTCAAGAAACCATCCTGAGACCACAAACCAGCAGTGAATACTAATGGAAGTAGCCCGGTAGCATGCTGTGTGTTCCTTGCTGTGCCCGAGGGCCTGATGATAGAGAGTTTTTTGGTCCCACCTGCAGGCGCTGCAGTAGTCTGTGCGATGCCTTAGATCAGCCGAAATGGTGGTGGTTGGGGCCAATGCTTGCTACCACGTAGTTTGGTCTTGTGAGAGCAGATCCCCTATTCCCCAATCAAGAGGGCATGAAAAACATGTCCTCATATCTAATGCAAGCTTCCCGGTAGCCTGTGTGGGACGTGAGGAGTTTTACAGGGTGTCCCAGGTGACATGCAGTGCTTCATGCTGACCCAATGCTTCTGTCCCTCGTGGGCAGCACAAATCCAGCCAGCTGCAACCTGCTGTGATCCGTTCAAGCTGTGTGTGGGGTGTGTGCATACTACAGGGACTTGGGGGGGTTGTTCTTGCGGTTAGCTGGGAAGAACCTCTCCTGTTCATCACTGTGGAAAAATGCGTTTTGCTTCCTGAAAGCAGTATTTCGCTGCTCTCCAGGGAAAGCTGAGTGTGAAGGGCTGTCGACACATATGAGCACTGATATTACCGCCCTCTTCCTCCTGTGGGGGAATGTGGCTGTGGGCAGGGCTCGAGTCTGGACAAAGAAGAAATGAGGATGGACCTTACTCTCATGTTCTGCTGAACTAGCCCAGTGTGCTGCTGGTGATGGGATGTGGCTGCTCTCCCTGTATCCAACCCAGTTGTCAAATGTTATTGCCTCAGCACACCTTCAAGAGCAATGCCTTGCTTCCTTGGAGCTCCACAGAGCTGAGACAGCTGAAAGCACGTGAGCAACTGCTGGGTTGATCCTACATCTGTTTCTAATAATCTCCTCTCAGAGAGAACACTTCTAAGTGACTCTGGTCCAAGAATGCATGCTGAGCTCAAGGTACAACTTTAGGAGACACTGTCCATGTTTGCTGCCGCCTTCCCTGTAAGCACTTGTAATCAAAGAGGTACTGAAGATGAAAAACTCGCATTTCAGTCCACAGCCACTAATAGGCAAGACCTTATGTTTCCTCATGTGCTACTGCAGTACGTAAGAGCAAATGAAGAAACAGCTTATGAAATCTTTTCTAGGAATCTGACCCCATGCAGCATTTCTAGGCTTTATTCTTGGTTTAGGAACAGCAGAAACTGGGGAGATCATTGTCTCCCCATCCTGATGAGGGTGTCATCAACAACTCTGTTAATATCCATTTGAATATTGACTTTTCAGGCTTCAGGGAGACTGAACATGCAAATAAAAGTGCCATGAGAATCACAAGACCTGAGGCTGAGAACACTACCACAGAACAGTGCTTCTATTGTGAGCACAACCACAAGACAACAAGAAACTCATCTCATGATGATTGGCTGTGTGGGTGTTCTTGTTGTTAAGCACAGATTTCCATATGCAAGAGATGTGGGCAGTTCCCACTTCATTTATCTTAGCTGTTGACTTAATGTACAAACAACCCAAATTCCAGATATGTTATTTCTTAGTGATAAAGTGAATGGGGTCCCATAATATATATGTAGCTCCTTAAAGCTAGGTTAAGTGACCCTAAAAATTTGAGAGGCATGTTCTGAACTGAGGTAAACTGAAATTAATGGGATTTCTCCTGACTCTGGACTTCTGTATGTTGATTTATCCATGGCAATTTCAATAGATCTGTCCCTATTTCTAGAGTACCTTGTTGCCCCTCCCCCCCCCCCCCCCCCAAAAATCTTTAAAGAAATTAAACGTCTTGTATATCTAAAGGAGAATAATGAAGAACGCTTCCAGTTTGTAGAGATAACATGTCATGGCATCCTTTAACATATCAGATGGGGGGGGAATATACAACAAAAAGCAAAAGAAGCTGGAGGACAGGCTCCGAATTATGTTTTGTGTCTAATGATCTTGCTCAATCAGTTGAGATGTTCAAGGGCATGTCTGGATGAGGGAAGCTGGAAGAACATCTGTGCTTCTGGAAGAAGTGGTGTGGCAACTCGTGCCTTGCCAGCACACCTAAGATGCCCCTTGGGATAGTAGTGGCTAGCAGTACTTGCTCTATTTCTGTCTTTTGGAAGATGGAAAACCAAGCTGCAAACAGTAGGTTCCACTATTGAGGATACTGGAAGCTTTCTACGGGGCACATCTACCTAGAGTCAGGCTTCTTGGAGCTCTATGCAAAACTAAGGGATTTTGTGGGAGGAAAGCAATATAAAGGCCCCATTTCCGCCATGTTTTTCAAACAATTGGTAAGAAGTATGAAGTGAGAAGTCTTATCATAAATTATTGTTCTTGGCTGATTCTCATGTTCAGTTCCCAGCATGCAGCTCTTGCTTTGTGGTTTTTTTTTTCTCCTGTATCTATGCTATGCAGATGACGTTATTTGCGATTAAATGAGAGAATAGAAGGAAAAACTTAGTTGGCTGAGTAGGAAATCATGTGTCTCCCCCTCAGTGCCAGGCAGGCTTTAGTGAGCTTTGGGATCAAGCTAATTCATGGTCCTCAGGGCTGAAACTGTCTTCCAACAGTACCCACTTGTACCATTATTCCAGTAATGACTAATTCTGGGAACAGATGTAGTGAGGGAAAATTGGCTGAAGAGCTGCTCAGGAAGATCTCTGCCTTCTCTGACATTCACATTGTGGGTATAAGACTCATCAGAATTGCTCGAAAGCAAAAAGCATCTCCCTAGTTGTATGTTCTCTTCCACAGCAGCTTTCTCTGAACCCAGAGAAACCTGAATTAGACCACTGGTTTAAAGGAGTCTTTTACAAAGCATGGTAAAAACGCAGAGCTGTACGTGGGTGGAGGAAAGGAAGGTCCTGGGTGTGCTGAGCTTCAGGCTGCCAAACTTAATAACACAAAAGGCTGCTGGCAAGAGGTCTGCTTTCCCCTGGGGCATTTCCCTACCTGTCTATGAATATGGAGGCTGCTTCTCTGCCCTCTGACTTTTTCTACCAACTTCTCCAGCCCATCTGCTTTTATACATCAGCCCTCTGCATCTTGTCCAGCCCTGACTCCTGCTGATAGCACTCCTGGAAAGGATTAATTTTTTTGTCACCTTTCCATTCACAGTATCAGTGCCCAGGAAAGGACAACTTCCAATAGGTTAAAGGGAAGAAGAGTTTGCCATTAGACCTTCTTTGAACTGGACAATTGAGGTGTCCAACTGTCCTGCTAGGGAGTTCAGCCAAAGAGTGAAAAGGGTTGTTTCAAGGGCAGCAAGGAAACCTGTGGAGTAGTTCCCTGCCCCTCTAAAGCCAGACATAATACAGAATTAAAGGACTGGCTCTCAGGCCCTTTGGAGTAACGAGGGAGACCCCCGCTAATGGTGGATGCAGCTCTCCATGCATTCAGGTAACAGCCACAAGTCACAGGCAGAACTGATCTTTCCTCTGTAGGCTTACGAAAAACAAAATGCAGGAGTGAGAAACTTAAGGCTTTTCCCCTACTTTGAAAACTAAAACTAAGCCAAGTGATGCATTTTTTTTTCCACTGCATGTTGTTTGTTTTGGTTTTGTTTTTTAAATGGATCTTTTTCTCATAGCTCTGTTTCCCAAAGTGATTCCACTTCTCAAGGTCATCCTAGGGCTGCGGATCCTCATGGTATTGCTTTTCCAGTGGCCTCCCTGGCCCTGTGGGCCTGCATCTAAAAACTGTTAGGGAAAGCAAGAAGCAATGATAGCTTGTCCCTGTGCCAAGCTGCACTTTTCTTATCATTGCCAGTATCTCCAGTTATCTCCTTCTCTGCTTTGGGACTTGCAGGCTAGCATCACACTTCTGATTCCAAACTGAAGATAGAGATTCGACCTTGTGTTGGGTGTCTGATCTCATGCTTCAGGGCTCAGAAGTTAATCCCGAGACCTTGTAACTATATTTGATATTTTGGGGTCTGTAGAGCACCTGGCAGGATGGCATTCACTCCCTGACTGAAGACTCTACCTGGGTAGCTTTAGGCACTGGAAGCTGGGCGTGAGGTTTCTCCGACTAGTTTAGGAGACTGGAGTTGCCTTTTTGCAAGTGCCAACCTCTGTCTGGAGTGCCCAAATCGGCATGATTCATTAACTCAGATGACTGGTTAACTCTATTTTAGGTTCCCTTCTGTTCCTGACTGACTCTCTTGTCGTTGTCGTTCTCCCTTGTTCTCTAAATCAAATGAATCCAAAACAAAGACTAGAACCAGGAACTGCAGTAGGGGTGAAAGCTGAGAGCCGGGGTCTGACTGTCATGGAGTAAATCAATTGGCCTTTGTGCTCCTGAGATAAATAGCCCAGGGCGATAAGAGTTTGTGACTGGAGTCTGTAAGTTCACAAATGTTATCTGCTTTGAGAAAAGCAAATATTTGATCAATCGCACTGGATAGAAACTTTGAGAGGGTAGAAAAATATGTGCACAGTCTTGAATTTGTGCTGTCACTGCTCAGATGTGGCCAGGGATGTCTCTTTGGTTTGAACTGGTGTGTGAAGGGTCTAGTCAGCAGGCTGTAAAATGCCTCTGATAGAGAAGGGGTAAGAAGTTCAGCATTGAAAAGGAAAACAATCCCCACCTTCCCCAAAGGAGAAGCCTCTATCTTCTGCTTCCACAGAGATCATCTGGAGGTAGGTAGGCATCAGCATGTAGGTGTGCTGCAGGGAAGAAGAAGAAAGGGAAAGTTCATAGGGTAAACCCTGGTTGCTGTAACACTTCCATGGGCTGAGAAGTGCTTATGGCCTATCTCAAGGACAGCTTGCAGTGAGAGAAGCATTTTAAAAGATACATAGGATTGCAGAGCAAGAGAACTTTCTTGTGCTTTGTTTCATGTTTTTGCAGCCAGAAGACAAGAAGAAGGCTGCTCCTTGAACATTATTTCCTAAAGTAATTTCTGTAATGGTTACTATATTAGAAAGGAAACATGGTAATTTACAGGAAGGGAATAAAAGCTCAGCCTAATCATCGTTGTTTACCAAATACAGGGACATCTCTAGTGGCTCAGAGCAAAGGTTCATTTTTCCCAGCATCCTTCTTCCATGAGTGACTAATGGTGGGTGCAGAGGGGAAGAATGCGAGAATAGCACAATACACAGTGAAGTGTCCATGGACTTACCCACCCAACATCCACCAGTCCAGCCTGGGAACCTCTGGAGCCCCAAGGCCGTGTCTACATCTTTGGTCTGATTTACTCTCTCGTGTATTCTGAGATGACTACCAGATACCAAATTTTAGTATGTTCCTTTTCTTCTTAACAGCATTTTACATACCAGAAATTCTTTCAACAGCCTCCTTTTGTAAGGTTTGATATATTTAGACATTAATAACACTGAAATAAGTTCATTGTCAGTTTATTTCCTCCACAACTTCCTAGGAAGAAATGCTTACTTTTATTATTACAGTAGATCTTAGAGGCCAGATTGCTCATTGTTTTCAGTCAGGGTGTTTTCATTCAGAATTATGAGTTGTTTCTTGCTTTTATCAACAAGCCAGCTACGAATCAGCTCATGCGACAAACCCACACGTGTGGGTGTAAACCCAGACAGGGTAGGCATAGCCTTTTGCACGTCTTGGTGTGTGATTCCCTGCCCTCCTTCAGCCCCTGGTAAGAACCAAAATTTGACCAAATAAGCCTTTGCCTACCACAAATAGAGACTGGGAACAGGGCTCTAATGTCAACAGACACCCTGCTGAGCCCCAGTAACTTTGAAGTCTGAAAATATGTCAGGGAAACAGTGAGAAGAGCAAAGTCAGGGTAGAGTTGGTTATTGGCTGTGCTTGGGAAAGCATCACCAAGATCTCCAATGTCCACCAAGGGTGTTAAAATCAAAGTATGTTCTGCAGAGGAGTGGAAGAAGTTACGAGTGAACTGCAGTCATCTCCCTCCTGTGTAGCTGAAGTGGGAGTCCAGGAAGTCTCTCTGAAGTGTGAAGATAAACCACACCCAGGGAACATTGCAGCAAGTGAACATTGCAAAATGTGTCTGGGGAATACGCCTGCAGGACTTGTGATGGATGAGGGAAACTCGGACCTCAGCATCTGTCTCTAATTCTTGCAATTTAGTGAACAGGGCTCCTGAGCTGATTCCAGCCAAGCAAATAGATGTGCTCTGGACTCCATTGCTGCTTCAGGAGTTAACCTGCGCAGTCCCCAGGACATGTATATGTATTTGAGTAGGTTTTCCACCAAGTTTTTACCTTTACATATTTTCCATGCCAGGTCTCTTTAGTGCCAGACTTCATCTTGCGGATCTTCCCCAGTTGGGACAGCATTTCTCCCATTCGCTGTGCGAAACCGTGGACTCTCTGATCTCACCCTGGCTAGCTGACCTGGGTTATCTAAAGCCAGTGAGGAGCTGGGCCATGTGCTGTGGCTGACTTGGCTCCCTGACACCACTCCCTGTGGAAACAGACCTCTCCTGGGCAGCAGCTGGGTATTTCAGCCCTGCTCCACCAAAATGTGAATTGCTGTCTCCAGGTGAGCTTATGGATACTCTTTTTGTTCCCATGAGATTGATGTGCCAGATATCTGCTTGTGAATAATTGCAGACAAGGTTCCTTCTCTTTCAAGGGTGTTTTTCTACTGAACGTGAGCTCTGTTTTCTTACTGAAGCAGTGCCATATCACAGTCTGAGGTGTAAGCAAAAAAAGGCTCTTTGTCTTTAGCTTGAACATCACATTGATGTGTAATATTTCATAGTGCCTGCTACAAGACACCAAAGAGTGAAGCTGTTGCTTTGGCTAAAACCTATGCAGGAGAAATGCAATAAATTTAATTTTGCTATATCTGGACTCTAATGGGTCTAATGGTATGAGGTATTGTGCCATGCAGCCATTCCATGTTCATCCAGGCTGATGTCTGCCTTACATTTTTAATTATTTGCAATAAGTATGCACATGTGCAGTGCATTTTCGTACATCTTATTCTAATATTTTTATGTATTTTTTTTAGTAGATTTTCCCCTTTTCTTCCCCCCTCTGCCATCTTGGGAATATGGTGTTCTTCTCTTTCTGACACAGCTGTGCTTTTTGGGACTGCTAAGCCCTTTCTCTTCTTTATCAAAGTCCACTGCAGCCCATAGTGTCCATTCTTGCAGAGCAGCTTCATCTTGCACTCCGCCTTGTACCTGCAGCAGGCAGAGGCAAGCGTTTTCCTGCAAAAGGAGCAGGGATTCAGACTGCAAGATGCTCTGCGTTTTTTGAATGCATATGCCTTTGCAATTCTAAGTGCAGAGGCTAGCAGGATGCAAAATTTACTCTCTGGCAATGTCACCAACTCATGTTATTTTGTGCTTGAGGACCTTAAGATAAACTGTAGAGGCGACAAATTTTAATAAAACCCTAGCTATCATAATCATAGATCAAAAATATAACCTTCAGTCTAACAAACTGGGATCAAAAGAACCCAAGTACGGGTTGTTCTTCTACCAACTACTTGGGAAGCCACTTGCCTTATTTCTCAAGGTTTGCTTCAAAATTACTTGTAGTGCTTTGCAGTTGACAAAAGGGTGAGTAGTAAAATAGCAAGTTCTGGTGTGTGCTTCAGGTGTGTAATCATATCCTGAGATAGGCTGTTAGCCTTGGGGTGAGAGTGAGCTGTCCTGAAAATTGAAAGACTTTGTATAAGCGACAGAAGTGATTGAGTGGCTGAGGAGAGATGTCCTTTTTAACTCCTAAGTTGTGGATTTATGTGAACTGAACCAGTGGGATTGTCAGTTAAAATACTTGTTCATTTGTTTCCCTGCTCTCTCATACATCCTTCCTCCAAAATCATCCGGTGATGAATATAAGATGAAGGCACCAGTGGTGTGGGGAATGGAGATGCCTGTTCAGAAGCATAAAACCCACTTGAGCAGACCTGCTCTGGGACTGGGGAGGCTTGGAGACAAGGTGGCAATCTGGGCAAGCATGTACCAGCATCCGTGTGTGCCCATGCACACATGCGGTTGGGAACAAGGGCTGTCGTGAGGCTGTTGCATGGCTTTGTTTTGGTTTGTTTTGGATTTTTTTATTATTCAAATAAACATTGTAGCCCTATTCTTTGATGGGCTGAAGCGCGTGGAAGCCTCTTTTTCCCAGACACTTTTTCTGGGAATCTCTGTTCTCTCCCCAGAGTGCAGAATAAACAAAAAAAAAAAAAAAAAAAAGAGTTTTAAAAGCAAAATAAATAACTATTGTTCTTCCTTCACCCCGCCTCCTTCCATTCCCACTATCTCCCCAGCTGCCTTCCCTCAACCAGAGCATCCCTGGGGAACTCCTGTGTCCCAGACATGCTGGCAGTCCTGAGATAACACGTCCCGCCATCTCCTCCTGCTGAGGCACAAGGGCAGAACTTGCTATGTCTTTGCCTCCACGTCCAGCCCAAAATCAGCAGCTAACCAACATGGTGGTCTGATATGGGACTGCAGCCTGGGTCAGACCCGCTGGCTTTAGGCTCTGTCACAAATACACAAGCAGCAACATCCTGGTTGGAAAAGGTGAGACTCTGGTGCAGGTGATTGATTTTCCTCATGATTCTCAGGAGAGTTAATGGACTTTTTAAAAAACCTAATATTAGAAGCACTGAAGTTACCAGTACTGGTATCTGGGTTGAAGTAACTTGCAGGGGTTGTAAGGTAACTTTTATAGTTGATGCTTTGAGTTGACCCATTTCTGAGGGTTGCCAGCATCAGAGTCGGAGAGCATGAGAGGTCCCTAATTCAAGGATCAGCTGCTGTCAGGACAATGGATTTTAGCTGTTGGTGTGCTACATGGGGGCAAGCAAACTCTCTGGGTGCCACTAGGGAAGAATGGATGTTGAACTCCTCAGTTACACTTAAATATGATCCCATGAGCTCTCACTGTGAAAGCTTTCTATTTTCCAGGTTTCACATTAGTAGGTATTTTTATATAGTGCCTGGTATAATAGATCTCTAATCAGGCCTCCAGGACTTGGACAGGATTTGTATTAACAAACTTGTGACCAGTGGTTAAAATGGGAAGAACAGGAAATGAGAGCATCTCTGGTGTGGCATGGAGTGGGGGGAATCTATTTGCCAAAAGAAAAAACCACCCCAAACCACTGAGCCTTGCCTGCTAGGGGAGGAAGAGAAGGTAGCAGGGTCTTCTGACTCCCAGGCAGTGCTAGTACGGCATATGGGGGTGTAGATGTGACGATCATAAATTGATATGAAAGCTGGTGACAGCTTTTCACCAAATGTTGCAATTAAAAATAACAACAACAACAAAAAAATCCAGTAGGGCACTTGACTGGCTGTAATCACTCAAAGCAATTTGGGATGAGAGCAAAGCTTTGCAAATTCACATTAGCTGTAGTGTAGCTCAGGTGCTGTTGGTTATTGCTGGATGCCAAAGATGTCAATCAGACATTGGTGGCTGATTTGAACATGTCAGCAAAGCTAAGACCCAAGGCAGCAGATGGAACAATTTGCTGCAAGTCTGTCCCAGTGCCAAGTCTAATTACAATTGCTAATAAGCTTCATTCTACAAGTGGTGTGATAGGTGGAGATGGGGCGTCTTCACTGAGGCCCTTCTATGACTAAAACAGTGGAGCATGTCCCATCTTGTGGGCTGTGGCCACAGAGACTGTGGGAGAGGAAAGAGCAGCTAGGATATAGGCGGTTGTCTTTAATTGCCACAATGCCACAGCTCCCAAAGGCTGCGGGCACGAGTGGTTCTAAGAAACCATGTGTTTCTCCTGCACCTCCCACCTTTCAGGTGTTCCCAGGCACAGTGAGCAAGACCAGCAAGTCTGGCTCTGCACCCCTGGACAGTTCGGGGAATTACAGGGAAGCAGCATTTATTTGCAGTAAGTACAGCTTACCCTGAAAGTGTAAACAGCTGCAAGAGGCTCTGAGGGTGCAAAGAGGAACCGGATGATGAAGGCAAATGACCCCAAAGCAGGGAGGAAGTAGAGAAATACTGGGAATACTCAAGTGTTCATGTTCCTGTGGTGCAAGAAATGGTGCTTGAGCCCTTATCACAGCTGCAACTCTGTGCTGCATCTCTGAGAGAGGTACCTCAGCATCTCCCCGAGGTGTCTGACAGAGTTTGGGGCTTTTTCTTATTTCATGAAGGACTGTATTTTCTCCAAGATAATAGTGGGCTCTGATCCCAAAACTCCTTTCTGCATGGGGACATTTTCCATAACAACAAGCAGATTGGTAAGCAAGGGTTGCACTGGCTCTATTAAAAAAAAAAAAACCAAAGCAAGCAAAAAAACCCACCACAACATAAAAATGAGAGTCTAAGGCCCCTCACCCCTACTAAGTGCAAATCAACAACAACAAAAAAAATCATCTTGTTCTTAAAACAGGGAGGAAGACTCCACAGGCAAGCTTGGAGAGCAAGCATAGGAATGTATGAAAGTATTGCTTAATGTGTAACCAAAATAATCCTTGCTGCAATTTAAGCCTGTTAGTACTTTGCTGTCTACCATGCCTGCTGAGGAAGGATTAATCCATTCCTCCTTCTCCTGCGTGTATTTGACGGTCATAATCATCTGTCTTCTAGACTAAACAACCCTCATTCTTTCACTCTTTGCTCATAAATTGTGTCTTCTGGCCCTTCTTGCTCTGCTCCCTTTTGGACTTTCTCCAGTGAATTCACCTCCCTGAGAGCTCACTGCCTAGGATCCCTCGCTGTGTTCCCGGCTTCCTCTTTGATGTTTGATCACAGCCTGCATTTGAATCTGCCGGGTAAAACTACAGGCCTGGGCTTTCCCAAGGCAAGTGTCGGGGTAGTGTTATGGAAATTGGCTTCTCAGAAAACGAGTGTTGAGAAAAGGCATGTGAGCAATTGCTCGCACTTTATTCGTGGTATGTTGACCAGCACTGGGTCTGGGGGTCTTGCCTGCTGATACAGAGAGAAGTCCCAGGAGGGAGATGCTGTCCAAGTGCCAGCCAAGAAGTAACACATCCCAAAGCAACGCAATCCAGCCTCTTGGATCAGATTGCATCTGTGCTGACATCCATGCCTTATTGACATGCAATTTCTGCTTTGTAACAGCTTCCACCCAATGTGTGTAATTTTTTGAGATCTAGATCTGTTTTTCTGCTGATCCAAGGCACATGACTAAAAAAAAAAAAAATCATAGCACCATTTTGTGCAGTTCCCTTCTTCCTTCCCCCATAATTTATCTGTCTGTTATTGATCTTTTGAGATATGTATGTGTTTTAAAAAGGCTGTTTTGATGTTTCACTGTATGGTTGATGGATCCAAAGTCTGGATCACACAGACACTTAAACACAAGCTTAATTGCCCTCCTGAGAAGTGTCTGCCTTCAGTGAGACCAGCTCAACAGGAGACTGAAAACTTACAGTCAGGAGCTGCAGGGGCTTTAGAGGCCACTCAGGTTTCATCTTTCCACTGCGGGACAGTTAGGGCTAGCCTGGAACTGGAGACAACAGGATAAGCAGTGTTTGCAGGAACCACTTGGACTTGCACGCAGAAGACAGATGATGGGCGCAGGCCTTCTCTTTGTTTATTCACCTTTCAGAGCCAAAAGGTCTTGGGTCTCCACCTAACTTTCTCCAGTGAGCATGGGAAGCGCTGGGCCTTAATGAGCATAGGAAGCGGAGAGGAGTGTCTCCTTAATAAATGACAGGGGGAAGGGTGGCATGAAACCTGGGTTGGGTTATTTCCAGGTCCCATCCCTGGAGGGGTTCAAGGCCAGGCTGGATGAGGCTTTGGGCAACCTGGGCTAGTGGGAGGTGTCCCTGCCCATGGCAAGGGGGTTTGGAACTCGATGATCTCTAAGGTCCCTTCCGACCCAAACCATTTTGTGATTCTGTGAAATAACAGTGTGATACAGACATATTATGGGATACCAGGCACCAAAGCATTCACCTGTTGCTGACTTGCATCTGCAGGAGCATCCTGGACCTGCATCTTGCAAAGAGCTGAGCAGTAGTGGAAAAGCCCACTGTGGTGCCACAGAGGCATGGCCAGCTCTCCCACTGTCCTTGCTGTGGGAGTGTTTGTCCTGCGCAGCAGCTCTCCAACGCCAACAGCTCTTGCCTCTTGCAGCATAAGGCTAGCTTGGCTAAGATGTGCTTTGAGAAAAAAAAAGATCAAGATCAAGAGTAAGCCTTTTCCCCATTGGCGAGCTAATAACTTAGGTTGCTCCAGAGCTTTACTCCTAGAAATGTTATTTTTAACATTCCCTTATTTCTTTTGTAAGAATCATACTTACTGAAAGATAAGTATGAAAAAACAAAGGTTGGGGGGGGGGTCTTGTTTCGGTGGCTTTGTGTTTTTCCCTTTTGTGCATAGCACTGGTTCAATGGAGATAGAAACCACACCATTTTATGCCCTTGACATAGGACATAAGACACCTCACTGCTGAGTATAACGGTGCTCCTCAGCACAGTCAACTCCATTTAGAGATGAGACAACGGCCAGGGTCATGTTACTCAAATGCAGACAGCTATGCTCAAACAGATGCTCCTTATTCAAGGCCTGGTTCATTTGTCCACCCATTTTCTAGGCAGGGCAGTGGCCAAGCAGCTGTGCCCAAGGGTACCCCTGCCCCCAGGGGAGCACTAGGGGTGGGTGTCATAGTCCTACCCTTCCCCATCTCCATCCGCCCCAGATGGCATCTCAGTTTGGCAGAGCACCAGCAAACAGCACCCTCAGCCCATGGCATATGCAGAGTTTGTCCCAGTTTGACCAGTGTTGGGCTTTTCTTGCTGCAGCATCTTCCAGGTCCTGATAAAGCCCAGCTTTTGTGCCTGTGGTGGTCAGTCTCTGTTTATAATTGACTCTCCTTGTCAATAATCAAGGAAAAGTGCAGATAGGACTTGTTTACTTTATGTGGATATCCCTACCTGGCTGTCATGCAAAGTCCCTGAAGAGTAAACAGAGGAGAACAGGGCTGTACTGGGGACGGCTGAAATAGAAGCCGGATGGCCACAATGTGTGTCAAGCCGAATGCTTTGCATAGTTGCACTGTCAGCAAAGACAGCGAGCCAGAGGGAAGGAAACCAGCCCCTAGAATGGCTTCTTTCTTAGCTTCTATTTGCCTTTGCATTTGTTATCTTGGACATAAAGAGGTCTATAAGCCAGAGATTGGGGCAGTTAACCTCAAATAAACCCTAAAGACCTCCTCCAGTGAAGTGTAACAACATCTGTTGAATTTAATGGAGCTTGGCTTGCTCTGACCAAGGGTGATTTGGCCTCTGAAAGCTTGCTGTTTCCTGGAAGCTAATGGCATTTTTTTGGGTGTTTCTTTTGCTTTGTGTGCAACTTTGATCACTGCCTTTTTACCTTGGCTTTGTCTGGCTCTTCTGCACAAGTGAGAGTGTGTATGTGTGTGAGAGAGAATAGCCAGGGATGCACCACTGTAAAGACAGATATTTGGGTTTGCTGTAAAATATCCTTTATACTCAGCCAGACAGCAACTATTTGACACAGAGCAAGAAAATCAGGTATGCTGTTTGACAACGGATTGCTGCAGAAAGTGGTGTCATGACTCACCAGCAGATCATTTCATAGCCTCACCCAGCCCCTTTGCTTGAAAATGCTGCCTAGGATCAAAGTATCTCACAGGCAGTCAGTTTTGTTTCTTTAAACAAAACCAAATCATGCTTATAAGGTCAGCAAGCTCCCAAAGAGCGACTGGGTGGAATACAGCTGCAGATGGATAGCTATGGCATGAAATGAAACTGTTTGGAGAGGCCACCAGCAGCTGACACTTCACAGGGAGAGCTGGGCGCAGGAGCTCTCTGTTTTCACTTTTAGGGATTGGTGATTCACTGATGGGTAAAGGAAGCTCACAGCAATTAGAAGCGCTGGTCTTGGCTTTTGGCAGGTAGGGTGGTGTGGATTGTTTCCAGCTCTACTTGTTGATTTCTTGAGGCCTTCTGAGTGTTCAGGTGCAGGCTGGAAAATAAGCCCTATCATGGACTGTTGGAAAGGGAGCCAGGAATTGTAGTTAAATATAGGTTTTGACCAAGCAGAAAGTTATCCAAATGGGTCTGTTCTTTTGCTCTGTGTAATTACTAGCAATTAGGAAATAATTGAAATAAAACACAGATCCAGTAATTTTGAGGCACTAGAAGATAAAAGCCTGACTGCATCTGTTGCATCTCCTAAAAGCACCAAGCTGTTTGATGCTGCTTCCAGGACCTGGGGCTTCTGATGTGACCCAACCAAGAGCAGCAAACCAGAGGAAATAAAGCATCCTCCACGTTGAGTCACAACTTCTGGACAAAGACCAAGGTGGTCCCATCTCCTACTGGAAAAGCTTGTTCAAAGGCAACCAGGAGCAGACAGAATTAAACTCTTACTGAAACCCTATTTTAAATAGGATCAGATTCAAGCCACAGTTTGGGAATTGAGAAGGCCATGTTCCATTCTCTGGTTGTTCCTGATGCCAAGAAGGATTTCTTACTTACTGATTTATTTATAAAGATGAAGCACTGTATGTTCACAGCTCTCATGGTGACTTCAATAAGCATAGACTGACCACCTCTGTAGGACTGCAGTGCAATCTAACATGTCTCGGGTGTAACTCTCCTTTGCACTAATTGAGCAGCGTAGCACAGTCTCTGACCTACAGAGATATGCTGGGTCCCAAGCCCCAGAAACCTCAGCAGTGCTTGAGGATTAGGAGTGTGGAACAGCCATTCTTGCCCTCGTGTTTCCTTGTAGCCCTTCACAAATCCAACAAAAGCTACTAGCAATTTCACAAAACCTCAACCATCTATTTGCATGGCATTTCTAAAGAAAGATGTATAAGATCTCAGGTGGATATTCCTTTTCAAGAAAAGCTTCTGCATGTGGATTTGAGCAGATGAGGCTGAAGCTTACACTGTAGCTGAAGCAGATCTGTGTGTGCAGGGGCCGATGGGGTGTCCAGCAAAGCCCTCTTCAACACAAACTGTCTATTCTGAGCCTCTGCCAGCTTTCTCCTACCCCTGGTTTCTTATTGCTGGGTGCATGGTGAAGGAAGAGGTGCTGATGGCTGTGCTTATAGGGAACTCTGAGAGCTCTTATTTAATTCAGACAGAGCACACAAGGCAGAGTGATTTCTCCTTCCATCCCTGCTCAGGAGGGAAGGATGTTTATGTGCTGCTCAGCTGAAGGTACCTGCAGTCTGAAAGCCTCTTACACAATTTTGCCTGGTAATTGGGATTTCTTATTGGCATGTCCTGTATCAGTGGATCCAGCTGAAACCTGATGTCCCTAAACAAACCCTGCCTTCAAAGCCTGGCTTGCAACATCCTCCGAGAGGTTTCTGGCTTGACGTCATCCTGCTCAGAGTTTCTTTCAAACAGTCTCTTGTTAGCCGGGGAACAGGGTGCATCGTTTGGATGCACGTTCACAGCCCCCATCGCTGCTTGAGGGCCAAACAGCAAGGGGATTTATGAGACGTGGATACCAGAGCCCAGAGGAAAATATTGGGTAATCGGAGAAGTGGCCTCAAGGAGCCAGTTGGGCTGTTTATCTCGCCCTCAGCCTCCCCCAGGGAGGCAGCTGCACTGTGTCACCTCCATCACACAAATCCCTGCCCAGCCTCATTCATAAAATCCCACAAGAGCCCTGTATTTGTGAAGGGAGCCCTGCCCAGGCTGGGCTGGGATTTGGCACAGGCAAGCCCACTTATCAGCTTGGGGCTGCACCCGGTGTGAAAGCACCTTTATCCCTCCTGCCAGCATTCTGGTCGGCTTAGCTGGGGAGGGCGCCTTCATCTCCCCTTGCAACTGCTGCGTGCAAGGTTTGGCAGCAGCAGGATCAGGGCTGCCACGAGCGACATTTGCAGGAGGCAAACACTGACTGCTAGTGGGTAGGGCAGAAATCCCTCACTACCAACATCTCAAGGAAGGAAGGAGCAAGGAAATGGTGTCAGGGAGCTGGGAGGCAGCTTGCTCTGAATCAGCTCTGTGTGAGATGGAGGAGGGAGGGCTGAGCAGGTTTGGTTTTTTCTTTTGCTGTGTTTTTTTTTTTTAATACCATCACACATGGGTCTGTGGGTCATTCCTGCCCTGCAGGAGCAGCACAGCTGCAGGTCAGACCCTCAGGCGGTGTAAATAAGCGTGCCCTGCCGTGTTGGGGCTCAATTCGGATCGAAAGCGTGGTTACCACCTGCCTGCTTTGTTAACTGGATTAGCCATTTACAGGCAGTCGCACTTTTATGGCTTCGGTGTCTGGTTTTCCAACATAATTCTTCCTTTCCCTGTCTCAGTCTCTGTTGAGTCTGGCCCCTTGCTCTCTGTAATTGAAATATAAGCATTGCTGTGCATCAGACAGACTCAAGCTTTCTTTCTGGGTTTTTTCCTTTTTTTTTTTTTTTTTTTTCCTCCTGATTTCTTTCATGGTGACCTGTGGGAGTATGGCTGTAGCTTTAAATACCTTCCAGCACCACCAACTGAAATGAGGCTGGGGAACAGGGAGAATTAAAACATGCTTCAAAGGAGTACACAGGAGAAATACAAATAGGAACAGATAGCCTGAATTTAATCTTTTATAAGGTCTTTCATAGGGAATAATACCAGCTCAGGAGGGGCTAGTGCCTGGAAAGGCAGAAGGAGAGAGCCACCTGTTACCTCCTCCTCTTCCCAAAGTCTTTTATGGAGAGATTGCTGTGCTCCAGGGTGGGCAAATGCACGGTTCTGCAGGTTTTTTTCAGCTCTCAACGTTCACCTGTCTGGCAAGGAATCTTTTCCTCTCAGAGCAGATGTGTGGTCCTAAAGAAGGCTAAAACTAAATAAAAATCTTGATTGAAATGGCAGAAACTGATTGTACCCACTGATGTTCTCCAGCCCCACATGCTCTGGGCCAGCAAGATGCCAGGCTGTGCAGTGCCAAGCAATCAGGAAGTACACACAGACTGTGAAAACATCACATCTGCTTTTTCCTGGGGTGAGAAAACTGTTCAAAAAAAGCTGTCACAAGTGCTGTAAATTCAAACAGAAAAATTAATAGCCAGGAAAGGGTGTGTTTGCTTCCATCCCTTTGTTTACTGAAGACTTATATCAAAGAGTTAGAGCAAATGCCCTTCACTCCTCATTGTCATGCATCGTGTTATCTACCCAGGCTGCAGGTCACCAGCTCTCAGAGGGAGCCACTGCCCTGTCTCAGGATGAAATCAGTTCTGCATCTTCAAAAGCCACAAATCATTCCAAGATAGTCAAGGATGTAAGAAATTGTACAAATATCAAGTTTGGGGCCAGGTCCTGAGACACCTGGAGTCAGCAGAGCTGCCGTGATTTATGTGAGTGTACTCCAGGGCATGGAGCCCTCCGCTTGCGTATCGGTTAGAAACTTGATCTCACCCAGGAGAGTTTGCCAAAGCTATCAAGAGAGGGCTGTGTCCCAAGCAACATCCATCTTGACTGTGGGATGGGAAGGAGCCCAACAGGACTGTGTCCTATGAACCCCGTTACACCATGGCTTGGGTATTCCCATGTCCCACTGCTGCTCACCAAGCTCTGAAGCTACAGAAACATCTCAAGGGTGCTGTTTGCCGTGAGTGATGGTGCTCCATTTGCCTGGGGGATGCAATGCACAAACACACAGGTGTCCTCAGCTGACATCTTACTGACCTGCCATCCCTCATGTTTGAGAAGGGAATCCAAGTGAAAAATAGCATTTGGTATGCTTAAAGCAAAAAGATAAATTGCTTCAGTCAGGTATGTTTACAACAGTAACAGATGTCTATGCTGACCTCTTTTTTTTACCCACGTTTCACTGTTCCTTGCACGTAAAACCCCCTTTTCCATGCAAGATGGTACGACTAAATGGATGTATTGCGTCTTTTCGTGTAGTTAGAGGAGATTGCCCTGGAGGGCTAGTTCTCATAGTTGTAGCTCAGCAGGGGAAAACCCAATGTTCAGCTGCTCATGACCTCAGGATCATTGCCATCCCTCTCCAACTCACTTATCTTAATTTTTCCCCTCCTTGAAGGCTACCTTTTTAGCCAATGCGAGTACACCAAGTGTAACCAGTCTTTAATGCAAAAGAAATTGAAAAAATGGAGAATAGCATCTCCAAAAGAAGCTGCAATCACAGGAATGAAAAGCTGGGTGGTGTGGACCACTCTCATCTTCTGGATGATCCTTCTTCAGTGCTGAGAAATGTGTTTATTTTTACCCCAAGACTGCACAGTGACTGCTCACCTTCCCAGATTTAAGCCTAGAGCTCTCTCCACTGAAGCCAACAGCTGTACTTGCATGAAACATTAAAAAAGGAAAGAATTTCATTATCTCTAGCAAGTCTTTCTGCTTAGTGCAGTGGGTGGGAGAGTCAGTCCCAGGCTGGTGGTTATGCCTGTACCACACATTTCACAGTATAGCTGTAGGTTTACTGACTGTCAGTTCACATAGTTTCACGGTTACATCTTGCTCTAAATATAGGAAAAGCCCAGTAATCACTGACGTCAGGCAGTCCTGTTCCCAGTCAGCCCCCTACCACCTCATTAACTTTTAAAATGTGAAGGTTTACAATAATAAAAACTAGGAAATAGGGAGGTGTGAAAGGTAAGGCTCAAAGGTAGCAAACATGTAACAGTAAACTTAACATGAAATAAGAATAATAAAATGTAAGGAAAGAATCTGAAAGCAGGCAATGGCTTGAAGAATGAGCCCCAGTATTCATAACTAGTAATGTAAATTGTCAGTGTTAAGAAAAATAAGGGCTGGGGAGGAAAGAAATCTCTGCTCTTATCCTGGAGATGCTCTGCATGTGCGTCGCTGTTAAAATTCTCGAGACCTTAGATAGCACATATACATAATTTAGAGAGATATTAACATTAGCCAGTGACATTTATGTGTATAGAGCAAAAACTGCTCTGAGCTTTCCTCTGAACATCCTGCTTGTCTGTTGTCTGTCTGGCAGGGTTTGTGTTGACTTGCAACCAGGGTGGCTGGGTCCTACTGCCCATACAGCCTTTTGAAACTGAGCTTTCTGTGCGCCGCTGCTGTTCGAAGAGCAAGCAATAGTGAGAGGAGGCTGCGTTTGTGACCATGTTTGACCTCTGAAGTGTGTCCAGACTGATTTGAGCTTATGGGAGACAACTGGGCTGCAGGGAAGGTGACTCGGGTCTCGCTGTCTACTAGTGTGCCCAGCTACGTAGGTATGCTTGTTTTATCAGAGCTGCCCTAGTGGAGACCCAGCTGCAGCTTCCCCAGGCATCTGACATGTTCATCAGTAGGATGTCGCTAAGCGTCGCAGCATGGGAATGGTGGTGTGGAGGTTCAGTGCAGATTTAAGTACCTGTTGGGCTTTCCAAGTGGTTCACCCTTCCCAGTATGTTTGCATGTACTTCAGGGAAGCTCCTTCTCTTCTACAAAGCAGAACTAGAGCATAAGCCACTTTGATTCTTTGCTCCTCCTGTAATTCCCCTCTTTTGTCATAGACTTTGGAGAAGTGACACAAACTGCAAACTACGTGATTACCCAAACTTGGGTAATTTCTGCACTGCATCTTGTCCAAGGAGGTAGGAAGGAAAACTGAAAATCTTCTTAATGAAATTAGGCAAGCTAAAGCCAAACAATACTGTAAAAGTAGTTCAGGACCAGTTGCTGTATGTTTCCCTATTCAACAGATCTGCCAGTTCAGGAACATTCATGGAAAAGAAAGACTGCATCTGCCTTTAATTGGGACAGATAAACTGCAGGCAAGCCAAATTCCTAGGCATGTCGGCATGCCTGTACATGTCCTTTGCGGAGCTATAGTCTCTCTTGGTGATCTCACTTAAACATAGCTAGAGTGATTAAAAGATGCCCCTCCCTGATGTTTTGAAATGCAATTGTCACTTGAAAAATCATCACGATACTACTGGCCGCCATGCAGCGCACTTTGTTAGTGGATCACAAAAGAGTTAAGTATTAGGCAGGGTTAAGATTTAAAACTAAACTAAACAATTTTCTGTCTGGAAATGCTGATTTATCAGAACTGAAACTATTTGTGGGACTAGGTATTCCCCTGAATTAAAAAAAAAAAAAAAAAACAAGCGACTTTTAGGAGTGCTTTAAAAGGCACTGCTCTGATCTATATTTTAAGTTTTATTTTCTGGATAGAAACAATGTTTTATTCAGCTTATACTAAAGAGTTGAAGAACATTAAAAAAAAAGTCAGAACTGAAGCAAAACATACTGAAATTATTATAGCAGTCTCTTTTGGATAATAGGCTTGTGAGTGTTTCAGAGATACAAAGTTTTGCTTGAAGACAGATGCAGAAATATCAAGACCTCGGCAACACCTCCAGCCCAGGAAGACCATTTTGCAATCAGCTCTAGTCAGGATGACCTCCCCATCCTGCGCTTGGATGACCTGAAGGGCAGACAGAGATGGGGCAGCTCTGGGAATGGAAATACAGTTTCCAAATCCCAGGTCAACTCCCTATCACCAAGATAACACTGTTCCCTTCCTTTCCTCCTCCTTCATCTCCAAATGGCTCACTGGGAACTGCTGACTCTGTGGGTGCCATGGGCTCCCTGCTAACCAGGTCACCCCGCTGGGCATGTCCCAGGTGGGGTGAATCACCCCGCGTGGCTCAGGGCTCCCAACACTCCTCTAACGGGCTCCTTCACCTAAGGAAGAATGGAAATGGATGTTTAAAGCTAATGCTGTAGAGGTATCAAAGGAGTGTTTCACAGGGGGAGTCATTCATTCTAAACCTGCCCTCCAGATGAGTTTCACAGGTTTTCTATTTCACTTTTTTAATTAAAAAATAAAAGTTTAATGTATTTCCTTTGTACCAACCACTACGTCTTTGGCTAGGTGAAATATTTGGTATGCCAATAATGTTTTCCACACAAATTGTTCACAGCTTTTTCAAAAGGAGAGAGATTATTTCAAGCAAGAAGGAGGTTGGCTGAGATGACCTCCCATGGTCCCCTCCAACCTGAGTTTTCCCCATGAGAAATAGTTTGGGCTTTATTTTCTTCCTCCAGACAAGTACAGGTAGATCTTCTCGTCACTTGTGGAAATCTTTTCATAAACCATCCTTGTTATTTTTGAGATTTTGATGCAGAAGAGGAATCGATGGGCAGCTGGCAGAAGTTTTGTTTTCAACTTCAGTGGTGTCTGGATTTGACCGGGTGTTTGTCTCAGAAGTCTGACTCAAACCCTGTTAAAGCCAACGGAAAGAATCCCAGCAACTTAACAGATATAAAGTTGCCACTCTTGAAAGGATAAACTTTTGGTAACACATATTTTTGTAAATATCTCTTCTTTCTGATCCGCTGGTGAGCTATCATCAAACAGGGTTTTTAATTATGGTTATTCAGGCATAAACAAACACATTTCATCCTCCTGGTGCTACCCAAATGACGCATTTTGCCTCACCATCCCAATATATTTTGGCACCAACACTGTACCCATGGCACACAACCTTCTCCACCTCCCAAATACTCTTTCCTTTTCTTGGGTGGTGGCTGGGCTGTGCCTATTTGCCTCTATTTGCTGCCCTCTTGTCTTTCCTTTGATATGGCTCTACTTCTTTGGCTGGTTTTGGCTGCCTAAATCTGTTTATTTTAATGCTGCTGGGATCCTTTCATGTCAAGGGTGCCCACAGCCTCCATGGCATCTTCCTTTCCTAATCCAAGTAAGACAAAATAGTCACCTGAATTTATCACCACTTTGAAAAATGACTGTTCTCCTTAAAGGGTAAGGATAAGGCTTATGGGGAGAGGTGGTATGTTTCATTAGACCAACTGATAGAAAAACCAGACAAGCTTTTGGCCATGCAAGTCTTTGCTTAGGGCATTTAGGAGGGGCCAGTGAGCAGATTTCCCCATGACCTCCCTTGTGCAAGGGTAGCTCCCCTATGGATGTGTCTGCAATTTGTAAGCCAAATAAATGTTTCTGATAATCCGTAACTTGCCTAACAAGGACTCCCTATGCAAAAATGGTTGTTTGTCTTCAAAGAAATGCTTTTGGACAGCTATTTTGTGGTAAGTCACTCAACGTTACTGATCCTCATTAGATTAGAAAAGTACACGCGTTCCCTCCAGGAAGAGTATGTAAGTGTTGGAATTTCTAACATTAGAAATTATTGAAACCGAGTGGTTTGAAATGGTAATTTTTCCTATAGCTGAAATTTAAAAGATGACAGTTTTCTTTCCCATGTCCATTCTCATTATTTATCAGAAGTTACGGTGTGATTTACATCCATAACAAGTAAAATGGAAAGCCCAACTCCTTTCAGGCCACTGCCTCCCATCTCCTTCGCCTGCTGCTGCTCCAGCCGTTACCAAACACCTGCACTGCCACCTTCTGCCTGTCCTACAGATCACAGCTGAATTTCCACCATGACTTTTTTTCTCATCCTGCCAAATTCATGATGTATGTCCTATGAAAATCTGGAATAGAGAGAAGAAACGATGTGCACACATGCACAGTCAAGATTGTCTGTAAATTGATTTTTGTTTCTAGGTGGTCTCTATTACAGACAGCAATTGCCCCATACATAATTCCAGCTTTGATTTAGAGGAAGGCAACCCTACAGTGTTGTTCCCCATGACCCAAAAAACTAAAATACATTGTTTAGCCACTATTAAACCAGCATAGTGGCCGCTGACAAGCCACAAGCATTTTGACAGGTTTGTTCAACAGCCTGGTTGACACACGCAGCATCTGAAATCACCAGCTGGGCACTGGTTAGAAGGTAAAGCTTAGACCATCAGTTGGTGTAAATTAAGATTTCTTGACTTTGGAGAAGCTACCCTGATTCGTATGCAGTGGTAATCGCTTTCAAGTTATCACATGAACTGTGCTAGTTGTGTCTGCTTCTATTGTGGCAAAGGAAAAGGAAACCCAAGTGGCACATGTCTGTGGCTTATGGATGGATGAAAAATGTCTTTTTTTTTTTTTCCTTTTCTTTCTTTCCAGTTGAAATATTAGTTAAATACTAAGTCTGTTTGAGAAAAAAGTATCTGAAAGCTAAGTGAACCCAGATATACTTTAAACCCTCTCACATTGTTCATTTAAAAGATTTCTTGGTATTTTTCCTTTCCTGGCTAAGGAAGGTGGGGCAAAGTCACCTTCTGTCCAGGAAAATAAATGTTCTTCATGAACATGCTAATTCCTGCAGCAGCCAGCCCCACACCGAGTGGCACTTCCAAGCAGGAGCAGAGTCCCTGGTGCCAGCTCTGCAAACTTTTGAAAGAGAGATGGGCTCACCACTGTCTCCTGGACAGTGCCAGAGCAATTATTAAATATCTAAACCCCAACCTTTAACAGAAATCCAGTTCTTGCAGCCTTGAGAGACCTGATGCATGCAAGGAAAGGTTGGAAAAATTTCCCCTGCATTGCAAACGTGATTTCCCTCGGCATGCTGCAGCATGGCTAAAGGAACAGTGGCACCTGGTGTTCGCTGAGCTCTCTTACAGCCACCGCTTCCCAAGAGGCTGCTGGCAGGCTTCGCTGGGCACGGGCAGCATCTGGCTCCCCACACACAGGTACCTAGTGGCACCTGAGAAATGTAGGCTCCAGGAGTGATACCGGCCATGTGGGAGACTCAAGCCCATATGAATGACAACTAGAGGTCTGGATGGTGCAGCAGAGAGAAACCCAAACTTCCTTCTAGTAAAGAAAGTCATCGCTCTCGTTGGAGGATAGATTCCCCCCACCCATGACCAGGGTAGTGACGCAGCATCACCAGGGAGCCTCTGACTTGGATGCTGTTTGAGATTTGTGTGTTTTATGAAATATTTATTCTATCTTTCTCAATAGAGAGGAATTTGCTCCTAATGAGGTGCCCTGGTCCATTTGGTGAGGCAGGCTGTCTACCCAGGGGCCTATGACAGTCTGTGCTGCAACAGCTCCAGGGTGTGATGCTCAGCTGTCTGTGTGACTTGTCTTTACCATCTGAACGTCTCCTCAGTTTAATCTCATGTTCTCAATTTGAGACTCAAAATGCAAGTGCTGCCCAGGAGCATGGGTATAGACATAGGTAACTTTTCCTTCGATAGAGCCTAAATACATCTTTTAAACAGCTCTGGCAGGCAAGTATCAATAGGCAACTGGGCAGTATCTGAACCTCATGGTGAGTGTCTGCTGTCTCTGGGTTCCAGATGGAGGGTCCTCTGCTGCTCATCCCCGAGACACAGCCAAAGGCTTGTTTGGAAACAGACTAAGCTGTGTTTCCTTCTCCTGTCAGCAGAGGAAGCCCAAATCTGAGCAAAACAAAAGTTAAAGATGCGCATCTCCCTGGTAATTTCTATGCAAATTAGGAAAGGCAAATTATTCTCTTCATTTTACTAACTGAAATTCAGTTTATCAGTCTTCTATCTCAAGTGCGTGAAAGACAGCACCTCCAACTGAGATGAACAGAATTGCTTGAGCTCAGACTTCTATGGAAACAATTTCTGCTGGTTTCTGCCATTTTTCAGGTTGCAGATTTTTAGTTCTGCATCCTTATACTTAACCAAAGTCTGTTTTGCAATAGTTACGGGTTCCCCCATGCCCAGTTTATCTGAGTGCTGTGGCTGACAGACCGTTTTCTGTTTGTGTTGTGGTCAGTACATAATCTGAGGTACAAGCCCCCAGGCCTGGCTCCTCCGCCCTGCTGGCCACTCTGATCCAACCCCACTGTTAATTCCTGCTCTTCCCTGGGGCTGTGCTCAGAAACTCGGCACTTCCCCTGCACCCGGTCTTACTTCAGTAGCTAAACTCATTCAGAGATCCCAATTATTGTCTCTGTTAGCCAGCTGCTGTCCTATTAAGTAATTCCTGCCCTTCCCTGGGGCTGCACCCGGTCTTACTTCAGTAGCTAAACTCATTCAGAGATCCCAATTATTGTCTCTGTTAGCCAGCTGCTGTCCTATTAAGTCATGACACATTGCTTAACAATTGCAAAACAGTTGTTTTGTTGACATCAGAACCGGTTTCACAGCTACAAGTGACAGCAAGGGGTGTTTCTGCAAAGGCTCTGCTTAATGTTGACCTCCATCACCAAAACAAGCGGCACCACAGCTAACAAGCTATCTCTTCTCACCCAAGAGATTTAGAAACTCATCAGGTGGTTTTATGTAACACGTAGTACTATGAAGCGGTAACATCCCAAGGGGCTGATTTTTGGGTGGTTATCATGTACTTTGGCATGGTGTTCCTTGGACTGCTGGATCTTTCTGTTCTGCAACAGTTTGTTCACATCGGACCCTGGAGCTGCCATGCATTGAAGTTTATTTTCTATAAAAACATCGAGGTTTTCCAAAGCGCAGCTGAACTTCAGTAAATTCAGCTAAGAACTGTTAAGCTAAAAGAAAAAAAAAAAGTCAATGGGAACTGGGCACCTAACTCCAAATCTCACTGAAATTAAATTCAATCCCCATGGTCTCCTAAGAAGACTTTGGTCTTAGGCTGGCAAATGACCCTACTCTTGCAAATCAATGGCAATGGTAAGTGTGCAGAGAACAGGTTGCACAGGCCTATGCTCTACAAATACCCCAGCCCTTCTGATATCAGCACTCAGGATAAAGTTGTTGCCTGAATAGGGTTACAGAGAGAGTAAGAAATGTTGCATTTGTAATGTGTTTTGTTTATTAAACTCAGTTTTCACTGATGTCCTGAGTTGACAAAAATGTTTCCCAGGAAGACTGACAAACAGAAACAATTCATAAATATAAATATATATTTCAAACACTGTAGGTATAAACAAATAAAAGCTCTGTTTTGCTATTTTGGGAAGTCCTGTGTAACCAGCATGTTCAACTGGCCAATTAGCAGCACATCTGTTAACCAGTGAAGAACTTCCACTTGTTTTTAAAAGATCAAATCCAGTGTTTTAAAATTATTGCTTATTAACAGACAAAAAAACCCCAAGATATAAAGGGTGTTCATTAAAAATCTTCATTAACAGCAGGGACAGTATATATTGACAATACATGTAGCTTTCCAGTGGGGGTTTGTTATGCAATTAAGACCAAAACTTTCAGATATTAAGATGCTGGCCAACCAATCTGAGGATATTACAGGAGCCAAATTCTCAGCAGGGCTGACCTTGGCACCTTCCTAAAATCTACCTTAAGATGTCAGGAAGAGCACCCAACTGCGACGCTGCTCCAAGGCTTTGCCGCCCAGCGCTGCTATGCACTGCTCCTGCCTCTTTGCCAAATCCCCTGGGACCAGCCCAGCAGGGCTGCCACAGGCTGGGGATGACGAGGATGAGTGCACAGAGAAATGTCACGGAGTTGTAGATGACTGAGGTATTTTTTTCTTCCTCTCTGGTCCTCCTGGCTAGCAGGGTCGAGGGAGGGGACAGTGGCAGGTACCAGCAGAAGGTGGAAATGTGGATCTCCTTGCAGCATTTGTAACTAGACGCATCTCAAATTTTGCAGCTACTGGTAGCAACACCTTGTACAGCAGGTTCCTCCTGTGCCTATAGCACACACTACTCAGCGAGCAGTCTCCCACTGGGGCTATGCTAGGGTAGTTCTTGCTCCCTTCTGCTCGGGAGCACCTCCGGGCCAGCGTCTGCCTTCCTGTGCCCTCCCGGTGGGGCATGGCTCGCTGACCTCCTCGCTCTGCGCTGACCAGCCCGCTCATTTCTCTGCAGGAGAGCAAGGAGTGGCACTACTTGGGCAAACCCCTTGGCAAAGGAGCCCGGTCCCAGAGGGAAAGAAACCCGCTGTCCATCTGACACCAGCGAGGCACATTCCTCAGGGCATCGCCACGGAGACGCACTGCAGGGTCTTCTGGCTATTGTCCACTCTTCCCCCATTGGGTCTCTTTGGATACACCACACTGGCCATCTTGAAGAACTCATCTGCAGCATCCAGAGCTATGAGACGATCCTGCCAAAGCAATGGAGATTTACAGTCACTACAAGATGCTTTGGGCAGCTCCCTGGTCAGGGTACTCCCTCCGCGGCTGCTATAGGTTAAGCCAGGCACCAGGTCTAATCTTTTCTCACTTTGGTAACGAGCTGCTAGAACACCCAGTTACGCAGGCTTGAAGGAATTTGGCCGGGCAAATTTATGGTGCTACAGCGCTGACATTTCTAAGGAAGCTCAACAGCCAAGCTACAAGCACAACATCTGATGGGGACACCCCAGATGCCACCATGTATTTGAACATCCTTTGGTGCAGTTCACACCTATCCGCTCCCCTCCATCTGAGCTCACGTGCTGAGATGGGGGCAGTGGGGAAGAAGGCACGCCCGGAGCTACTCACCACCACAAAGAGGTAGCGCTCAGAAAGCTCCCAGCTGGTGGGGAAGATGTTCGTCTCTTCAGACAGCTTTAACAGGATGTCCCGGGCTTTGCCCATGTTCTGGGAGTCACTGATGATGCTGAGTTTGGTCACCGACAAGAGGGAGTCCGCTTCCTTCTGGAAACCTGGCAAAGAGATGTGTTACAGAAAGGAGTCAAACACGCAGGCAGGATCATCCCTGAGCCCTCTAGGTCCTTGCAAGGTTCCTTATTCTCCCTCCACCTTGGGCTGCTGTATTCCCTACTCGCTGAAACAAACTAGCACTTCCCTGAGGCATGCTCCGTGTCTGCACTTGGGGCAGGTATAAGCTTGCTAGTGGGGAAAAAAAAAAATCAGAAAAACATTCAGAGCACGTTTGTTGCTATTTTCCAGAGAAGGCATGTGAACACCCACAGCCAGGGTGCTGATTCAGCTCTTGCAAGTTCCTGATGCTGCCAGAGCTTTCAGGACTGGTGGGGCTTCCTGAGCGCTCCAGCAACTGCGCCTGTATGTTCTTGGGAGGTAATGGTGACAAAATACCTGGGGCAGTAATGGAGGCACGCGTAATTGTTCCTGTAGCAGTCAGCATCTCTTGTAGGAAAGATACTCAGGGAAGGAAAGTGGGACAAGAATGAATGCAAGGATCTTTAAATAGAGTGGCTACTATTAATTTTTCATGGAGCTCCAGGGAGCTGGTGGTGATGTGTCTTACCCAAAAACATTTACAGGGGAAAGAATGGTGGTCTTATGATTAAAGAACAGGTCTAGATAACAAATGATGGCAGGTGTCACATCTGGTTGCACGTCCAGCTCTGTTAAGGCCAAATGATCCCTGGTCTTGAGCTTCCCCACCTTTTGCAAAACAGCTCTGGAGCCATCGTGGATGTGAGGGAGATGCGGGAGAGCCTTTGTCAACGTGCAGTAACACATGTAAGGGTGTCAAGTGATCCCTCCCGTGTTTGGTCTGTACAGGCTGTGCGAGCCTGGGTGAGGATGAATGCTGATACCTAGTTATGAATTTATAATGTTCCTCCCATCCAGATGCCGGAACAGCAGGTAGGGCAGGAGTGGCTGAGATTCCCATCACTTTTGCTCCCAGTGATAATATCCTTCAACAGCCCAATAAGCGTGCTCAACTCACACATCCTCCTCTCATTAACTGCCAACCACCTCCAGAGCATGATGCAAGTCACCAAGCTGATGTGCCTGCACAGCACATCTCCTTGTCCCAGGTGTCATGCGGTGAGTGCAATGCAATTGGGAAAACCAGGTCACACCCGCTGCTGCCTTCTCCAGAGGAGCAGCAGCTGAGCACATAGGACTGATGGGTGCAGTTCACTGTTTGCAGGCTAGGAACCAGCAGGAGTAGGGGCGCCACTGTTGAGCAATTTCATTTGGTGAAAGAATATTTCAAATTCACTAAGGACCAAACAAAGTGGGTGCTTTAGCTCTGATCATCTGGCATGGGCTAAGGAAGGAAAATAGAAAAACCCAGGGTGAACTCCCAGGTATCCCTGCTAAGTTTGCACAAGGAAGCTTGAAATGGATAAGCATACGTGCTATTACGGGCTTGAAAGGCTCTCCCGCTGATCGTGGTTCGTGGGCTTTTTGACATGCCTGCAGACACAGTGGCCCCATCTCCTCCCAGCTGTGCCTGAGCTCTGGGGAGCTTCCCACAGGCTCTCAGCTGCCGTGTGGGCTACCTGATGGCATTGCTCAGCAACCTGGCTTTATTTTCCTCCCTTTCTCCTTTACCAGCCTGATTTTGTGGAGCTGTTCCCATCCTCAAACATCATGATCTCTCATTCAGTACAACAGCAATGACATCCTTTGGTCCTCTCGCTTACCTAAATCCTCCAAAATGTGCTTCCACCTGCTTCTCACTTCTTTTCGAGTCTGCCGTAAGGTATAAATATCATAGTTGAGCTTTTGCCATTCCTGCAAAGCAAAGGGATAAGAGACACTCAGTCATTTGCATGTGGAGAGGTCTCTGCTGCTTTTCTAGGAATTTCAACTTTTAGAAAATGAGCCGGATTTGAACTGTTGATGTTGGCACTGAGGGATTGGTGTGTGAAGGTCAATGGCCACGCTGCTGGTGTCCCTAGAAGAAATTATACTGACTGATTAGAATAGTTTAGCTTGACATTTGGTACAGCATCTCTGTATCTTCTCTGCATGTACAAAACCGGCTTCCAGTCACCTTAAAATCAGATCACAGAATTTACCTGAGGCACTGCTGATGACCAAAGTGGTCTCTGCAGTCAGACAGGGAGAATATAATTCCAGCTCTGTGCTGGAAATTATAACGCTGTCCTAGACTGGAGAGCAACATGAACTTCCAAATGTAGTTCATTTGAGAGACTTCAGCCTCTTTGCTCCAAAGCCCTTTACCCCAAACCTTGACACCCCTGCTAGCATCAAAACCTGAGATCGTGCGAATACCTTATTCAGCTTTTAACAGCTTGAGAAAGCACGACCACATATTAATAATCACCTTCTATAAATTATTGCAACACCTTATTTTCATATCCTTGCAGTTAAACTGGCACAGCACCTTTTCTTACAGCTGATGATAGCCCATGGGAAACTAAAAGTTTGAAAAGAAGTCAGTGTTCTCTGTTTGGTCCCATATACAGCAGCTTCGCCCGACTGCTCAGCGGTCTGTTTGGCATTTAACTGGAGTAGGCAGGTTTTCAAAAGTACTGAAAACAAGAAAAATTGGCTTTTTTTTAAAGGCTGGGGTACCCTTTTTTAAATATCAGAGAAGAAGGATGCACGTGGATGGTTAAGGGCTGAGCTGGAGTCATCTGACATAACTATTCTTGGTGATGTTAGTTGCTACAGTTAATGCCTCACTTAACTCTACAGATTAAATCTTTACACTTAACCTCAAGCTTTCTATCTGCATAATGGGATGCTGTCTAAAGGGGAAGGTTTTGAGGTTATTTATTAAAGTTACACCAGCACAATTAAACACATCTGTACAAGTATGTGTTCCTGTGGAAATGCATGTATTCTGCAAGAAAACCAGGAGTATTTTTCCTAGCTGAGTTTAATCAATGCACACACTGGAAAGGATGCATTCACGGAAGCACCCACGCAGCAGGTCATAACATCACTCAAATAACTTCCCTGCACTAACAACCTTAATTAATGTCATTTCTCAGCAACGGATTACACAGATGGACTCTTCTAGGATAAACGGGTGTTAATCTGTGCCATCTCCCTGGGATTTTCCTACGTGACATGCTGGGTTCAAAAGGTTTAAATAATACCCAGGAAGATAGGCTGTGCTTTAGAAATTCCACTGTTTTTCCGATACCTGGTGCCTTAAAGAGTTGTCTAGATTTGATGAAGTGTTGGAGACTTCTTAGTGTTTTTTTCCTGAACCCAGCTGACATGCCATGACTGCAGAGAATTAAATGACGAGCCTGTTTTCTTGTTGTTCAGCAATAGCTGCAGGAACCCCTTGGAGATTACACTTTGAAAGAAACAGCCAGCAGGGTTAAGGCACTGGTGAATTCGGGTCAGGAGAGCAGGGGAAATGCAGCTCCGCCTGCAGCCACTCGCTCTGCACCACTCATCCTCCCAGAGAGCAAAATCTCCTTCATTTTTAGCTTTGTGTTGCTGCTCACAATGAGCTTTGCTAATCAGTGCTCCATTTCTCTCTTGACTGCAGCGGCACTTGAAAACAGCTCTAGTGTTTGCACAGGAGGGCACCTGGCTGCCAGTGCAAGGCACCAAAATGCCTCTTCAGCCCTTTGCTAGAGAGAGGAGGCAGGGACAAGACTCCTCTCTCTCTTGTGAAACCAGGTCGTAGCTAGGAATTGAGTGCCTCTCAGTGAAAAAGATTTTTTTTTTTTTTTTTTACTTAAAGGAAACTTTGTGGGAAGTTTATTGCAACCTTGGAAATTTTAAAGAAATTGAATAAAGGCTGCACGGTGCATCAGAAACTGCTCATGACCCCACGGTATAAGCAGAAAGGAGAGCAAACCAGTCTGGGCATGCTGGTGGGGAAATAAGCTGTGTGTCTCTGCCCTCCTGCAGAGATAAACAAGTGCTTTAACGCACGCCATCGATCAACACAGCTGCTGTGATTCCAGGCACGCTTCATGCTGCTGAATTAGTGAGCCAGTGGAGTGGGAAAGATGCTCCTCTCCCCAAAACATGGCTTGCTGGCACTGGGCTGCGGGGATTCATCCCCCATGGTAGCGAGCCAGACTCCTCACTAAGCTGAACAGCGAGCAGTGCTTAGCACGCAGGGAATCTGCTCCTGATTTCCTCTGGATTAACAGCAGTGCGTTCTCCCTTGTCTATTTTTGTTATAAGGCAATCTAGGTTATGGTTTTCTTGTACGTCATAGTTACTGAGTTGCATTATGGAAGCAAATCCAGTGCATATTTAGTCCTGGAGGATGTCTAACAGTGTGCTGGTGAGGAAGAATTTGGGAGTGTGCAAAGGAGCAGCTTTGGTGCAGAAAATTATGTTAACAGTGATGCCTGGGGGGGGACCTCTTGTTTTAGTGGTACTTCTTGTGCCTGAGTGTGGAGATGGATGTATTCCTGCTTCTCCAGAGAAAGCTGGGAGGATGCTGCTGCACATGTTGTCAGTTGGAAAGAAACTACAAACTAGAGATTATCAGGGGGAGGATGGGCTGAGTTCTTAAAAGTACTTAGGCTCTGTTCTCCATCAGCCTCAGAAAACACCAAGTTTTCCCAGGCAATTCCTTGTAGCAGAGACATCCAAAATGCTGTGGGCAGGGGCTTGTCCTTTGTGTTGCTTTAATGAGGGAAAAAAAAAAAAAAAGAGCATCTTTCCATCCCAAAAAATAATCTAAAAAGCATCTCCCTTTAACTGCACAGCAGAAGAAGAGCAAAGCTTGAACTTCCCCTGTCTCCACACAGGAATGGGCGACATCAGAGACTTGGGGAGGGTGTTCCCCAGTCACATCCCATGAGTCACCAAGAGGTGACCTGCAGAGGTAGCATTTGGTCAGGCAGCCCCAGGGCAGGCAGCTGGGGCTCAGCACCAAACCTGCTCTCCCTCAGCCCTCGCTGCAGCTGTGACAGGGACCGCTGCAGCGTACCAGCGCACCGGTGAGATGGAGGACAGGGCACACTGGTCCTTGGGCAGCCCTGGGCAGAGCAAGGCTGGACCAAACTGCCCTCTGTGCTGCATCCTGGGCTGGCCTCCCCCGGAGCCCCTTCCAGCGAGGTGTCCGAGCCTGTATGCAGGCATGGAACAAGCAGCTTTCTCCCAAAACTTAGCTTTGTTTTGCATTTCTTGTGGACCTCCATTCCCTGTCTTGCCTCTTGCCTAGTTAGATGTAATTTCTGGAGCAGCGAGGAGGCTTCTCGCACACCGTACTGGGAGCAGAAGCCTGCTCTTCACCAAAACCCTCGGTGCTTCTACAGCACTGGGGCATCCCAGTGATGCATTCAAAATCAATCCATTAGGAAAAATACCCTTTTACTAAAACCTGAATTAACCACAAGAAACCAAAGCAGCTTGCAGTTCCTGACACTGTTTTTTGCAACCAGTTTTGCCCTTTTAAATCTGTATGGTAGGACACAACATATATCAGTGGGGGCTTAAGGAAACCCCTTGTGCATGATCAAGAGTATCCCAGGAGCAGCAGGGAAACCCCGCTGCCTCTCTCCTCTGAGCACACAGCCCTTCAAATACTGACCTGGAAAACCTCCCAGACTGTCTGTTGTGATATACTATATTTGCAAATGCCAAATGGAAGTGAGGAAATGCTGGGCATGAAATATAAGCCAGGCTGGTACATAACCAAGAGCTCTGGGAAAAAAATGTGCCAAGAGAACAGGCAAGCACTGTCCAACAGGACATTTCCTAACTAGTAGGTAGCTTTCTTCACGTTGCCAAAGCAATCCTCTACCAAAGGCTTTTGCTTTATTCCCTTGAAAGCAATTGCTGTCACTGTTCTGCTCAAGAGTTCTTGAGGAAGTGAGGTCAAAACACAGTTATCTGGGAAGGACCACAAAGCACCAGTTCCAGGCGGGTACCACACCATGTCCACGGATGCTCCTACTCTGGCTCTGCACCTCATCCCATTGGAAGTAGATGAGCTCTAGATCTGCGTTCATCCACTGAACCATTGCCCAACATCTCAGCTTAGAATAAGCTTAAATTATGTTCAGTTTTAAGAGGGGCATGAAGGAGTTCATAACTAATTTTTCATATTTATTAAGCAGGTCAGTTCTGGGCTCCCTGACCAGTATCCCCAACTCTGGGCAAATCCCATCACCTCTCTATGCCCCAGCAACAGTGCACTGCAATACTGACCTTCTCTGTAATGTGTTTTTAAAAGAATAATCCTGTAGGAGAGCAGGAAGGAAGCAGAGAAATAGGCCTTGTCAACTCCTTAATGGGCTTGCCAGGAGGATCATGTCAGCGCAGCTCTGCTAGCCAGGCCCCCAGCAGAGATGAAGGCTGAGGAATTGCCTTTGCTAGTGGGGTTTATGATCCCACCTTCCCCAAGGGAGTAAGCCAAAAGAAGAAAGAAACACTGCATTTACAACAAGCCATAAGAACAGTGTTTTTTCCTCAGCCATAATTCAAAAACCCCACCTTTAGGCTCTGTTCACAGACCTGCGGTGCTGCTGCCCTAAACCTGCCTCCTTCTCTGAAGCCACTGTTGGTGCAACAGCTCAGGCTCTCTGCCCACAGCTGGGTAAATCCACGCTCCCCATCAGAGGACACCGAGGCACCAGGGCCACCTCAAATGGGTCCTCGTGGAGGAGGGCAACTGCCACACCATGCACACAACCCCAGTAAGCCCAGCTCTTGCTGTTAACATTGGAGGCTTGCTGGAGCCACAGTACTCTCCCTTCCCCACAGAACGCTTTTCTCCGCACTAGCAGGGTTTGTGCTGGAACAGTGACTTGGCCTGTATCTATGCAGCATCTTAAAAACATCCTGTTTTCCTAGAGATCCTCATTTTACCTTCAGATTTGGGGTTCTACTTTACACTGCAACAGGTTCGACAATGCTACAGGGCAGGAGGAGGAAAAAACCATTTTTTCCATATTTGAAACATTGACCCCAGCCTTCAAGTGCTTTGCTGACAGCTTTGATCTCTAAAGCTGCATCAGCTTTACCAGCTCCCTTAAGCCAGCCCTTCAGCTATGGCTTTTCTGGTTTTCTCTGCGCGCACCCTCCCCTGCCCACACTATGCTTCCGAAAGTGCATCCAAGCACACTGCTCATCAGCCTCAAGCAGAGAGAAATGCGAAGCTGCATGTTGCTCAGTCCTTATGATTTTAGGCAGCTCCAGCGAATCTTGCTTCATGTACCTATTGCACGATGGGTTTGGCAACCTCTGTGTGCTCCAGCTGGCCCCACCATGGCCGACGGCCCCATGAGCCATGACTCCCAGCACACTGCATGAGCAGGACGAGCAAGTCCGTGTGAAACAGGGCACATCCAGAGCTTGCTGCCCTGGTTCAGCAAGGAGCAGGGTGGAGCAGCCCTGCCATCCTTACACAAGCTAAGGTCACACCGAGTTAGGGCTGGAGCTGCCAAATTTCCCGGAGCAGGGCTGTTGGGAGGAGGCAGGGAGAAGGGAAGGCTCCACGTGGATCGGGTGTGGGTCCAGCCCCATGACAGGTGCAAGGAACTGACCGTGCGGGAGGACACCAGCGCTGTGGTGGCTGCCCCAACACCAATGATCTAACATGCAGAACACTGACAGAGCCACGGGGCGCACTCGGTGTCAGAGCGCCTGGCCCTTCTCATACACAGTTTGGTTTATTTATTTACAGGAATCTACAGCACAGAGGTGCCCCGGCCAGGAGAGGGCTGTCGTGGACCATGCATGCTGAACTCCAGCACAAAAAAAACTCCAGCACTGCGGGGATCTCACCACTGCATCCTGGCCCACTGCTTCTCTTCTCCTAGCTCACAGCACCTTGTCACTATGTGAACAACCACTTAAAAAAAAAAATACCCAGGAAAGCAGAAGTGGGTTAACCAAATTAAAAAAACCACAATACTGGTTTGATGCCAAGGTGGTGCCATTCAAATAAAGCACACATGATGGAGAGCGACCTGCTCTTTGGGGTCCTTCCAAAGTCCTGTGCTAGGAAAGCACAAAAATAAAGGTGGGGAATGGCAAAGCATACAGTAAGGGCACAGCACACGTAAATTTCTTTGTTAAATGAAGGAGCAGAAATATAGGGAGTAGTTCTCCTCTCTAAGTCTGATTTTAACCAAAAGAAAAAAAGGAGCCATGGTTTCACAATGCTCGTGCACCACACAAATGAGATACTGTTCCTCTGTCCCCTGTCCTGCAGCATCCACACACTCTCCCCTGGGACTTTGGGAGCAGAGGAGCTCCCAAAGCAGATTACGGCTTTTGCAGCCCAGTGCTGGTTTGCAATTAGACTTTTTTCTTTCTCTCAGGGCTGAAGCCTCATTAGGATTGGAGGGCAATGCAATCTGGCCTAGTTTTAAAATGCTCACTGGAGTAAGGAGAGATTTTGACAGCTGGGGCCGAACACAGGAATGTTGGCTTTGCCGGCCAAGTCCCTCTCTGTTCTGTCCCCCAGAAGGAGCTGCAGCTGGAAACTGCAGCAGTTTTCCAGGCTTTCCATGCCTCAGTTTCCCTAGTTGTAAAACAGAGGCAGCACAGGGGTTGGAAATCATAGCTGCAAAGGGCACTCTGCCACAATTCAAATCAAGCGTATCGTGTCTTGGCTTTCTTCAAAGTCAGCCTGATGTTGTACTCCTCAGGCTTTTTTATTAATTGTACTGCATAAAAACACAGGGTATGTGACCTTACATTTGTTGCTGAGGGGAAGCCGCATGCTCTTTATACTTTCCTTTTCCACTGGCAGGCACAGTGACTGCTCAGACCTGCTAAAAACCCTAGGGACATGCAGGGAGAAAGCACTGAGTTTAGGACAAGCAGGTGCAGGAGTGCTCTCCTGCTCACCCATTAACTGATGCTCTCCTCTGCAACCTGAGCAGGGCTGACACACAACTCTCCTTTGCCCAGGGAGACATCTTTTTACCAGACCATCCACCAAACGGTATTTATACCATTTTACAAATAACAGTAGCTTTTAGGATGCCTCATAACGAGTCCTAAATCAAGCTATAAAGCCATTCAGATGACCGTAGGCTGAAACGAAGAGCTTCAGCGCTGCTCTGAAGCTCTGCAACAACTCTGGACTAGTGTGGCCCCCAAACGGAGTTGTCCTTTTTCCCTTCAGCCAGTTCAGGCTGGATGAAGCTCCCTGTCTTCTCTAAGGCAAGCAATCACAGGGTAGAGAAAAGTGCAGTGGGGGGGGGGGAAAGAGGATATCTTCAGTTATAGCAGTAAAGGTTACGTGCAGCCATGAAAACGTTACAAAACCATCTATTGTAAACACCACGATTAATTCAATCCTCACCAAAAAAAAAAAAAAAAAAAAAAAAGGGGATTCTGGACAACTGTACACAAGGATTGCATTATCCCATTTTAAGTTTTAAAAATTGTAATTTTGATTTCAGCTGCCCCTCTGGACTTTAAGGTTTCTTGTCAAAAGAGATAGCTTTTGGTTTAAGGGGACTAGCACAGGAGCAAGAGTCACAGTCTTGCAGTCTCTTGGATGAAGTGGGATCATGCTGTAATTAAACGTGAAGCCTTCAGGCTTTCTGGCAAACATTTTGAAGTCTTAAAAGCAATCAGAGAGAGGAAAATGTGTCACTATTTGCTACAGCCTGCTCCTAATCAGGCCACTGAAATCTCTTTTACACCGAAGTGCTTTAGCGAAGGAAATCAGGGCTGCAAAACAGCCTTTATGTAACAGTGGTGATTTTTCCCTTCTGCGCTGAGAGCTGTGCCAGTTCTCCACTTCTCAATAATTGACGCATAACCCATTAGAGGAGTATTTAACTTGACGCGTCACTGGAGCGGCAGTTCAGCTCCAGGCGCTGCCACTGCCGGGTGAACACCACTGCAGGCTGGGCTAATGCCAGGCTGACCACGGAAAGGCCAAACCAGGGGAATATCGGACAAAAAAAAGCAGCCTGTGAAGATAGGAAATTGAGATGGGGATCCCAGTGCTACCAGTGCAGGTTTGCAGGTGGTGGTGGCAGAGATGCCTGCAGGGCATTGTGCGTCCCAGCTCAGGGTGGCTCTCCTGGCTCAGCCACCAGTGCTCAGATGGCTATGGATGCATCCACATCCGACATAGGGTAAAATCTGGAGGGGGATGGAGCAGATGGGAGAACCTGATGCCTACGTGAGCCACGCTGGGGGACTTTGGGGTCTTTATAGAGGCTTAATGGGTGCTTAAATCAAGGCACTTCGAAAGCATCCCATGAAAGCACTGAGCCTCGGTCCACGGCGAAACCAAGAGCAAGGAATGGCACTGCCTCACCTCCGAGTCCTTGTCCAGCTGGTTCCTGACCACGATCATGTTGTACAGCACCCGGTCATCATCCGCCTCTGTGTGGGTCACGTCATGCGGGGTACTCCACAGGTTCTGCTCCTCGTCCCGTGCCAGCGTGGCTCCGAAGGAGGCGTAGGGGTTGTTGTTACTGCAGAGAGGGGGAGAGGCGAGACAGCGTTAGCTACCGCAGTATCGCGCTGCCTCCTTTTACCTTCCCAAAGTAAAGTGCCCATTGCTGTGGCATCCCCTCTTGCAGCCCAGTGTGCTGCCTGGGAGAGAGGAGGTAGAGGAGCAGGTGGGAATGGGAAGGCAGTCAGAGTTTTTTTACCTTAGCAAACATCCTGACCATGCAAGCCATGGTTCAAACCAGTCAGCTGCCATGAAACCAAAGACGTCAGACACATGAATTTGATAAAGACACCAGATATTATTTGAGCAGCTAGGATGGAGGAACTGTGAGCATCCATTTGTGAGGATGGGAGGTGGCATCTTCTCGTTGCTCCCACAGCCCCCTGCCCTGGTACCCATCATGCCTTCCCACCCTAAACCCTGTGCAAGCCCCCCCAGCCTCTCCAACCTTATCATGGGAACAGTTCTAATTAAGTTAAGACTCAAAAAACCCAGTGGCTCCAGAGGGTATTTTCTCTCTGCTCAGCTAACCCTACAGCTGTGCCAAGATCCCAGCCGCATGATCTGTCCCCACGGAGACTTTGTGTGCAGAGGGATACACCTTGAGCAGCAGGCAAGGGACAGCTGCATGAAAAGCCTCTCCCTTGCCTCTTGGCCAAAGCAGCAGCTTCTACCCATTTTCTCCTCAAAGGCAGTACCATTTGGCATGGTTTTATTTTGGACAAAACATGCACCCCCTTTTCTGAGGGAGCTGCTGCTGGTTAGCCCAGGGGAGAGATGGCTCAGGGAGATCTTATCCATGTGTGTAAGTACCTGATGGGAGGGAGCAAAGGAGACAGAGCCAGACCCTTCTCAGTGGTGCCCCACGATAGGACACATGTTAAAATACAGGAAAGTCTGTTTAATCATAAGAAAAAAATGTTTTACTGCAAGGGTGGGTGAACACTTGCACAGGTTGCCCAGAGAGGCTGTGGAGTCTCCATCCTTGGAGAAACTCAAAACCCAGCTGGACATGGTCCTGGGCAACCTGCTCCAGCTGACCCTGCTCGAGCAGGGCTTGGACTGGATGCCCTGCAGAGGTCCCACTTCCACAACCATATTTCTGTGTGATCACAGTTCTGTTTTCTCCCCAGCAGCCCACACCCTACCGAATCAAGCAGGCAATCCCCACAGGGGAAAACCCACCCTGGCAGCTCCTGCCTAAGAGTGATGCACTGAGCTGCGCAAGGATCTGTGCCACACCACAGAAAGGATGTGTAGCCCCATCTTTATTTTGGGGATGGAAACCTCCTCAGCCTACTTATGAACTCTGGGCTTTATTTGCTTAGCCATCGGCAAAGCAGAGCATCATCTTCTGGGAAGGCTGTCCCCACCGAGGCAAGATTTTCTCTGCACTGATGGCAGTTTTGTGTTTTATGGCTTTATGTTGACACTGGGATGTGCATTTTTTTTATAGGGTTATTTAATTCTTCCAGGAGAACTTTTAGCAGAGGATTTCCATAATGTTTCTAATCAAGATGTCCAGACACTTGAGCAGAACACCACAAATGGAGAAATATTTTCAGCCTTACCCAACAGTCTCATCAGCCATCCTGTGGCAATCCCTTTTCACTTCTTGTTAGAACAACCCACTGTTTATTCTATTTGCTAACCAAACCTCATTCCTTTCGCAACAAACCCATCCAGCGAAACCTCAGATAACACTGCAGGCACTTTAGTCGTGATGCCAAGCCATAAAAAAGATGCTAAGAGGAGCTCCAGCACATAGATAAAATAGGAAAAAATCATTCACATCAGCGTTCCTGCAGGAAGGTTAATTAGACTTTCAACAAACCAAAAACCTGAGCAACAGGTAATAAGGGAAAAGATAATCTCTTATAATCTCTCATTAAAGACAAGCAAACGAACATAACTTGGAGGGCGTGTATGGCATAACTCAGCCGTTCCTATACCAGAGCCAGCATTGGTTTGCTCAAACCGCTTTTCAAATGTGGAGCAGACAGGATCCCAGCCTGGAAGGGATCACTCAGGAGCCAGCTGTGCTATCAGCATGAGTTCTGTCCCAGACTGCCTTCAACAGGCATCTTCCCACTCAGTGACTTACCAGTACCCTTAATATCTGACTTACTTTAAAAACCAGTATTTGGCAATAACACTATCACACCTTAGCTTTTATGAGCCACTCCCTCACAGCTTGCAAGGCACTTCCCAACACATCTCTGTTTCCAAACCATGGGACACACAGCATCCAGCAGCCTGTAGGGGATGTGGGCAGTTCCCAGGAGCCAGGAAATCCACACAAGCACAGAGAGCTCTGCCAACAGCAAGCACCCCCAGAGTGCGCTGGACATCCAAGCAACATTTAAAATGAAGAACGGGGAGGAAAAAAGGAGTACATGAATGGCAGCCTGCTTTGCAGGTTACAGGAGTCTCTGTGGGCCCGGAGGGGAGTCAGACCATTTCACACTCTGGCCCTTATCCAGAAAATTATGAGCTCTAATGTTTTATCAACAAATTTCTGCTCCAGGGGGCCTTCAGTCCAGATTAAACTCATTTTGGGATTTGAAGCCCAAATTCTCAGTTTATTTGCATCCTGAGGACATCATCCAAGCCAGATCTCACTTTCCCACATCGAGAGTCTGCCAGGCAGCCTGGATGCTTTGCTGCAGCAGCCTGGCGCCCTGGCTTTGGACAAGGTTTCTTTTCCCAGCCCTGCACTAGAGCTGTGCCTACATCTGTGCTCCATCCCCACCTCCATGCACGGCACTGGCTGCTCTCACTGGCCACGTCACAGTTTACAGCCAGCCTTGTATATGCTCAGGTAATATATGCACCTAATTATACACATATTACCTCCTCCTCACTGCTTCCTTCTTTGACACATTGGATTTTTGAGGCCACAGCCACTCCGCTTGGGGAAAGTAAGGTGAAAAGTCATGAAGTCAACATATTTTGGTAGCAACACCAGCTCCCAAAAACTAAAATCCAGCAAAAAAGATATGAAATCTCAAGACAGTCATTCATTTTAAAAAACGCTGTGATAAAATTAAAAACACAGCCAGTGTGCTCTTTCAAGATCCCCACTTTGAAATAAAACCCCAAAGCCTCCTGAAGAGAGACAAGCCAGCGATTAGGCTGTTAGCTTAATTACGCTGGCACTCTTGTGCAAGAGCAGGGCCCTTTCGAATGTCCAGCATTTATACAGCCTTTCCTACTTATAGCCAGCATTAACTGGATCACTGGCAGAAGGCATGTTACTAAAGAAAGGTGCCTGGCGAGGGACGGCCACCCCAGCCAGCAAGGCGGCAGGATGGAGTCTCTCTGCACATGTTCTCAGCTCTTGTTAGGTTAATGCCAATTTCCTGGGCTGAAGACCCCATGCTCAGGATTATCTGCTTTAACAGCACGAAATCAGGACGTTCCAAGCCGGCTCTGACATTACCCGCTGCTATGTAGGCCACACCAGGGGCATCCCATCCTCCTCCTTGAAACGCCTCTGTCCCACTGATGTGCCATGGGGCAGGCATGGTCCCTGCCCCGTCCTAGAGCTGGGGCACCCACTGGGGGTTTTCAGGGTGGCCAGGACCCTGTCTGGAAGCTGGAGAAGGAAGGAGAGGTGCCAAAAACCCCAGGGACGGATGTTTTGCAACACAAAAAACCTCTTTACGTGCTTGCGCAGCTCACAGCTCCTCTCCACGACTTCATCTTTTTTGTACAAAAATCTCCCCCAACCTCACGGCTCCGTGCGCAAGACAGATGCAACCGACAGCGGGAGAGAAAAATGTTCTTCAGAAATCAGCACGCGTGCTGCTTTCATAGAAAGCAGCTCCAGCAGTGCCGCGGGGTCTCCTTTCCAGCATCCCGGACCCGGGAACAGAGCTCTGTGCAGCCCAGAGCTCCGACGGCGGGACCTGACCCTCTGCGCAGTGATGCGGGGACCCCTTTTCGTTCAGCACCGTGGCCTCCTCTAATGAAATCCCACCCCTGGAAAGACAAAAGCTGACGGGTTCCTATGGCGAGAGACCCCGCTCGTGGCTCGGTTGCTAAAACTTCACTGTAAAACCCCCCGTGGCATGCAGCAGCACGACGTGCATCGCGCCACGAGGTGTCACAAACACCCCGGCCCCAGTGCGAG
>NW_010141846.1:0-1707 GCF_000699245.1 Pterocles gutturalis
TGCAGCCGGCTCGTGTCGCGGGTCGCCCGTGGGAATGGTGGCGATTTGCTGGGCTGAATGTCCTCCCTGCCCTGGTGACCCAGCAAGGGCAGCGGGTGCTGGCAGGGGGGCTCTGCGCAGCCCTGCTCTCGGGACAGGGCTTGTCTGGTGCACAGAGCGTTGATCTAGGAACCAGCCCTGCAGAGATCAAAGATCTTCCTACAACATGCAGATTAAATGAATAACAGCGTGTTGTTGGGGCTTGAAGGAGGAAATTAGGTTTAGTTTTGTTAAGGAGGTGCCAGGTGGAAGTATTTGCAGTGTTCTTCAGATTTCAGTTTTTCCTGTTTTCGCTGGGCAGAGAGGGGAAGGCTGGCTCTTGCTTCAGAGGTTCCGTAAACCGTTGTTCTTGGTCATGTGTAACGTGTGGGTTTGATGTGATCCCGTGTGACAGCGTCGGAGGGGGAGAGGCTGTCACTGCCACAGTTTGGTTCCTGCTTCAGGGTGTAACATACAACGTACCATGTAGCGCCATGAGTCCTGCAGGAAACAGAACTCGGTCTGCCCGTCCTGGCACAGAGAGATGTGGTGGTGATGCTGGGGGAGGATGGCTGGCAGGAGGGCAGGCGTTGAGCACGTTTCATTTTATAAATATGTGACAAAAGAGTCGGTGCTGAGCAAAGGGCGAGACATAAGTTGGTTACCAGGGGGAATTAGAGGAGATGTGTGTGTGACAGGGTTTAATCTCTTAAGGAGAAAAATATATCCCAGCTGTCTGCAGCAGGGCGAGTTCAGGGACAAGTGCAGCATTGCGTGAGAGCTCGCCCCTGCATCCTGTGTCCTCCGCCTGCTGCCCCTGAGATTTGTCTGAAGGATGCTCGGAATCCGGAATGGGGACCTGTGATCAACAGCTGGCACAAAATAGCCATGGGACAGGAGCGAGGATGGGGGGACGGGGATGAATTTGCCTTAGGTGAGGGCTGGTCGCCAAAGAGCACCCTGCCAGGTTGTTTGCTGCAGTTCCGAGCCCGTTAATAGACTCTGCTCCCTTGATTAGTTGGTGCCTGTGTGGAGCAATAATGAGAGCTGGGCTCAAGCCATCAATTCTAGGTCAGTGGTTGTGTGCTGGGGGCTTGGGACCGGGCAGGGGGAGGGGAGCTGGAGCTGGGTGCCTGCCTCCAGAAAGCAGTGTGGACCCTGTGCTGAGGCAGCCCTGCCAGCACCCATCGTGGGGCTGTGCCTCCTGCGTCTGCACAGCACCCCAAGGGCCGCGCCGTGCCGCCCCAGGTGCGGTCCATGCCTGTTAGGAGGCTCATTGCCCGTTTGAGCTGTGCTCTCCTGAGAGGGTAACATTGCCATAATCACACCCATTAAGGAGCCAGAAGAAACAATCGAGTTTTAAAACAGAAAGAAACTTTGCTGCACTCCTGAGCAGTGTCCTGTGCCTCTCGCAGAGCCGCTTTCCTCTCCCCATGGCAGCAGAGATTTCGTTTAGCATTGACTTGTTCACATTTCTGGAGTTTAACCCCGGATCCTTCCCTAAATGTGGGCAGGTGAGGCTGAGTGGTGAAGAGCAGCATGGACCTGGATGTGCTGAACATGTTTGTCATCGCTGGGGGCACCCTGGCCATCCCCATCCTGGCCTTCGTTGCCTCCTTCCTCCTCTGGCCCGCAGCACTCATCCGCATCTACTACTGGTGAGTTCCCCAGCCCGGCTGCCACGTTGGG
>NW_010141846.1:1741-2475 GCF_000699245.1 Pterocles gutturalis
TTCCTGCTGCTCCCCAGCGGGTCCCCATACACACACAGGCACGTGGGGCTTCTTGCCGAGAGCCCACGGGCAGCAAGGGGGCACGGATGGAGACGGGTGTTCCTGCCCGTGATGGAGCAGGTGAGGGGGGGTTTTCTGTACTGGCTGTGGGTAGCTTTAAGCATAGTTGGGAGGAGAAAATGGCATTTTCTTTTTGCTGCTGAGGCTTATGTCAGTCGGGGCAGGCTCAGCTGGGCTGTGGGGTGTCTCCAAACCTTTCTGGGTTGTTTCACCATTGCTGCCTGTCCCTCAGCCTGGCAGCTCCCCACCTCATCAGTGCAGCCGTTGGCATGAGTGTCCTTGGCTCTGCCGTGGCTCTCCAGGCCCACACGCTCCCTCCTGGTCAGCAGCCTGCTCCGTAGGCAGGGACTTTTCTCTTGCTCGTGGTTACGGACGGGGCTTTTCTCATTCTCCCTGTCTCCTCTGGGCTGGAGCACTGGCAAAGTCGGCGTGATGTTTTTCCTCGCCCGCATGCATCTCATCCTTCCTGATGCCGGGAGGCAGGTGCTACATCCTTCAGTCCCCATCTGTCCCTGGGAATCAGTGATAAGCATGCCGGTGGCTTTCCTGTCGGGGTTTGTAGCAGGGGAAAGCTGGAGTAACGCTTCTGTCAGAAGCTGGGGCAGCATCTCATCGCCCAGTGCAGGCAGCAGCAGGCAGCATTGCAGCAGCAGCAGGCAGCATTGCAGCAGCAG
>NW_010141847.1:0-639 GCF_000699245.1 Pterocles gutturalis
CACCAGTGGCACCAGTAAGACCAGTGACAATAGTGACGTCAGGGACACCAGTGACAGCAGCGACACCAGTAACAGCACTGACATCTGTGACAGCAGTAAGACCAGTGACAGCAGCGACACCAGTCGCACCAGTAAGGCCACTGACACCAATGACAGCAGTGACACCAGTGGCACCAGTAAGACCAGTGACAGCAGCGACACCAGTGACATCTGTGACACCAGTAAGACCAATGAGAACAGTGACACCAGTCGCACCAGTAAGACCAGCGGCACCAGTGACAGCAGGGACACCAGTGGCACCAGTAAGACCAGTGACAATAGTGACGTCAGGGACCCCAGCGAAAAAAAATGCCCCCAGTGCCACCATTCCCCCCCCGCAGACCCCACTCCCAGTACACCAGCGCCCACCTCTCGCCACGGGGACACCAGTGACACCAGTAACGCCCCCAGCACTGCCCCGTGTCCCCTCCCCCACCACCGGGAGGGTGACAGGGTTGGGGACAGACCGGGGGGGGCGCGTGGGACTTGGCCTTGGCCCGGGGACGCCCCCAGCCCCAAGTCCCCGTTTTCCAGCGCCCACGTCCCCGCGTGGGACCCCTCCCGCCCCGTTCCCGGTGTCCCCGTGGCTCCCGGGCGGCG